>NC_060063.1:26785254-27052137 GCF_020283565.1 Trifolium pratense | reverse complement strand
AAGCTCAAATAAGTCAATCCAAACATACCCAAAATCTTCCAAATGCCTAATACCACTTAAAAACATAAATCCAGATAGACTGCTAGGCTAAGGTGCTTCAAAAAATGCATGGAATTAGAATAACAAACAAACATTATTCAAACAAATTATCACAAGGCTCTACATACAAACTCACACACACACACACATACACAATAGAAAACATATTAGATGTAATAGTTAGTTACAACATTAGTCACGATGCTAACTAATTAGACTAATTAGTTAGACTAAAGGACTATTTTGATTGTCTTATTTGAGCCTATCTATTTGCATAAGCTTTGTGACTGTTTGGGAGAACTTATGAAAACAACTCATTACAAATTTCTTAAGTTTTTGTCAACAAATTTTCATAATTTCTCCAATATAGCTTATGAAAATATCTCGTGGGATATATATATAAAAACAATTTATATTTATTTTATCTTTTTCTATACATAAGCGCTTATTATGCATAAGCTGCAAATAAGCTGATTAGTTAGTTAAACTCATGTCAGTAGATAAACTCAAATAAGTCAATCCAATCAGTCCTAATTAGTTAGTTAGTTAGTTAGTTTAACTAGTTAGTAATTCTCATTGGCTATATAAGTCTTATTACTTCTTCATGTAAAAATAATTCTTACAATTACTTTTCTAAACATTTCTATACTTTTTTTTCTCTCATCTATGAGTTCTAACAAGAACTGTAATAAAACAGTGTAAAACCATAAAAGGGTTGTTCTTGAATCCCATTATTGAGCATGATATTGAAAAATAAAAGAGTGTAATGAAATGAATAATAGCAGAAAGTAGATACTACCTTGGAGAGGGTTCTGTTCCAAACAGTAACCTTGAAACCATGTCGTAGAAGGTTAATTGACATAGCTTTGCCCATTATCCCCAAACCCAAAAACCCAATCTCCATTTTTGTATGTGATTTCACTGTTTGTTGATCACTCACTCTCACTGTTTTCTTCTTCCTCTCAACCAACAACCTTCGTTTATAGAAATTATAGAAATCAGAGTCAGTAAATGGATGCTTAATCTTTTATTTTCTGTCAAAAAGAAAAAAATCTTTTATTTCTTATTTATCAATATTTTTTGTGTAGGCACTTATTAATCAATTTATGTGTATTAACTTTCCATTATTCTATTCAACTTTAACCGGATTTTTTAGCCAATAAGCTACTTTTTGGAGGAAAATAAATCAAATGTTTAATTTAATAATAATTTACATATTCTGTTTTAATCTTTAGGGTATGTTTGGTTCGGGGTTTTTGGAGGGGAGGGGAGGGGAGGTGATGAAATATTTTAAATGTTTTGTGTTTGGTTCAAATTTTATGAGGGGAGAGGAGGGGAGGGGAGGTGAGCAAAATTCCTCCAATGACCAATTTTTGTTTCCCCCCAAATTGGGGGGATTTGGAGGGGAGGGGAGGTGAGGAGAGATGAATTATTATAATTTTAATTACATTGACATAATTATCCTCATATTTATTTCAAAATACCAAAACTTTCCTTTTAAAATTTATATTAAATCATACTAAGTTATTTGTTTGTTGCCATTTTTTTTACGTTGCTAACATCCTGTGTTTATTTTTTACCTTTACTATTTTTTTTTTGTTTTAATGTACTTTTTTTTACAAGATACTTGTTTTTATTTTTTACCTATCCTACAACATTTTTGGATGAATACTTTTTTTTTATATATAATAAAATGAACACTTTTTAATTCATTGCACTGCACATATACATATATATATAAACTATCAACAAGTTTTTTTAGGAAAATTAACTATCAATAAATTGTTTTATACATATTTTCATATTCTACACATTATATTTTAGAAGTGCTCTAATATTTTTGAACATAAAAAATTTAGTTAGAATTTTGCATTTGATTATTTCTGGAGTTTTCGGTTATTGAATTTTCATATTTAATTGTTTATGTAGTGAATACTGAATAATTTTAAAATGTTGAGATTTTGTAAAGATGACAAGGATAAAAAAGTAAATTAATTTTAGAATCCCTCCCATCCCCTTGTGAACCAAACACATATTTAGTAAAAATCTGTCACCTCCCCTCCCCTCCCCCTCTTTTGAACCAAACATAAATATTATCCTCCCCTCCCCTCACTTCCCCTCCCCTCCATTAAAATTCCTCCCCTTCCCTCCCCTCCCCTCCTTCTATTTCGAACCAAACAGACCCTTAGGCTCCCACAAAATTAGATTTAGTAATTTAAAATTTTGTTGAGAGATAAGTTTAGTTTTAATTCAACTTTTTTTGAATGATTTATTTTAATCGAAGTTCATTTGAATAACTTCATCAGAATCTCTAGTGATGAAAACAATCATTTGAAATAATTTAGAGCCTCTTAAAAAAATTGTGCGGTTTGATGTTTTTTTCTTAACAATTTTTTACTAAGTACAATTTGGTCATTCGTTGTGTTTTGAATTTTGATTCACTATTATTATGTTCGAGGAGATGTGGGAAGGATGAAAATTATAATCATTTATCTTTTGGATGTGTACTCTTGTTCGTGTGTTTCTTCAAATAATTCTTGTTATCACGCCTTTCTGTTTTGTGGGTCGCATTTGTTTGGAAAAAATGACCAAGTTTGTTTTTAGGTGATTTGATTGTTGTGCAAATGGTGTAATGGAAAAGAAAGATCCAATGTGTTGACATGTGATCAATCGATTGTCATATCGTTTTCAAAAAGAGGAGTGATATATCAACACAAATTTGTAGACAAAAATACGACACATTCTCTCTCTTCCTTCACAACATGCAATTCAAAACATGCAAAAAATATTAAAAAAAGCAAAAAAGTATATAAATGTTGTATATTTGTTTGATATTTGTGTTTGAATAACATTTTTGTTTCAAAAAACACACCTCACAATATTTTTATAATTTCGATAGAGAACCCCTTGAAACTAAGCACAGCTTGGAGAGGTCTCACGTTCTTGTTAAATAGAAACCTTCATCAGATAGTAAGTACAATTTCTATGTTGACGACTCGCACAACAAGAGGAGTGGTAGCTCGACTCGTGGTGGTTTACTAAGGGATGCTCATAGAAATCTTATCCAAGATTTTTATTGTAAAGTTGGTACTAGTAACTCTAACTATGTCGAGATGTGAAGTTAGGTGACAACGATCCTCACCTGCACTACATCCAACTCATTTCTTAAACCTCCACTAAAAAATGTTATTACTCTTTTCAATTTCTCTAATTGGTGTCCTTTAATTCACCATTGCTTTCAGAGGCTAATCTCTGTGCTGATATGGAGGATAATCTTTGTGCTAATATATGCTAGTCAAACAAGATCATGAGGCTCCATTACATTCAATTTTTTTTTTGTATTTTTTTTTGCTTTCACCATCAGTTTAATCTGGTTCTGAGATCAGTTTTGGCATCAAGTGGTTTCAGCCCTCTCTCAATCGCAATTACGAGGATCGAATTGTGATCCTTCCTACTAAGTTCAGCATCAATGCTGAACCGTTTTTTTTTTGTACATTAGTTACATTCAAATTTATGCTCAATGTAATTTCCTTAATCCCCTATTTTTATTGGATTGTAAGGACTATTTAATTTCCAGTTTAATAAAAAAATAAATTTGCAGCCTCTTATTATAAAATAAAAATAAAATAAAAAAAGAGAGAAAAAAAAAAGCACAATTTCAAATTTGGAGTGGAGAGCACAGTGGCGCTTTATGAGTTGAATTGAACGACACCAACGTGGGATATACAACAGTCGTTCGTTAATTTAAACCCATTTTATGTTTCTTTGTTTACCACCAATATCACCACTAACACAAATTTCCAACATCAACATGTCAGAGAAGAACAAGAACAAGAACAAGAACACAAGGAGTTACGTTAATGGGGTCAACAAAAAGACACGAACTTTGGTGAAAACAGAAGACATAGAAGACGCAGTGTCATTCTTCTCCAAAGATGAAACCCATAAACTTAGATCAGTTCTATTGGATTGGTATGATAACAACCATAGGGTTCTTCCTTGGAGAACAACCTTGAATGATAACAATGAAGAAGTAATTGAAAAGAGGGCTTATGGTGTTTGGGTTTCTGAGGTTATGTTACAGCAAACAAGGGTTCAGACTGTTATTGCTTATTATAACCGTTGGATGCTTAAATGGCCTACTATTCATCATCTAGCAAAGGCTTCTCTTGAGGTTTTCACTCATTCCCTTTCCCATTTTGTTTATAATTTTTTTTTTTTAGTGCGCTCCTCTCAAGGTCTCAGGGTGGTCGAATCCTCTTAGTGCCATTTCCTGTGTTGGACTAGTCCATATAGAGCAAAATACTTTAACTGGTCCCCTGCTCGTGGACGGTGGGATTGGTGTATTTTGGATTAGTCGGTCTTGAGCCGGATACCAAGTCTTAAAAAATTGATTTTTTTTCTCTTTCAAACATATTGTTGAGTATGACTCATGTTGGCTGTTAGAGGGAGTGGACTGTAGTATAGTAGTTAAACCCTGCATTGTACTTTGTAACCCTAAGTATGGCAAATGCTTCTTTTGAGGTTTTCACTCATTCGCTTTTTGTTTATAAATATAATGTTGAGTATGGTTCATATTCACTTAAAAGTGGGTGGACGATCGAGTGTAGTAGAGTGAGTGAGTGGACCATAGTATTTAAACATTGTATTGTACTTTATAACCCTAAGTATTGCATAATCGAAAAACTATAGCAGGCACTCTGATGTCGGAGATGTAGATGCGATTGGCCCAACCCTGTGATCAATTGTTTATGTTCTTGTGTGTATTTAATTATCTGTTTTCTTTAGAGTTGGATTTGCTGTTCTAACACATATTATTGATGGATAAGTGGTCACCGAAGGTTGGATTAAAATATAATCACTAAATAGAAATTTGGGAATCCCCATTATAGATGTGCTGATACAATCCCACTTGACTGGATTAGACATGAATGGAGAAGTTATGTGGAAGCTATAAGAAGAGTGGAGCTTTATAGTACTGACACTTCAAATTGAAGGCTTGTCTGGTGTGAGACACGACACCGACATATGTAATAGCATTCAATCACTTTTATTTTCTTAAATTATTATCGGTGTCTATGTGTCTCTTCAGTGTCCACTTCTGTATCAGTGCTTCATCAGAGTGGAGTAGATGGAGCTAGTCTGATAGATTGAGGTGAGGTAGATAGCGAAGTTGACTGGTCCACACAGCGAAGTTACCTAGTAAAAAAAGCTGGGTTGTTGTGGGGCTTTTGCGAAAGTTGTGAACTTTAATGCAAATGTTCTGTTATTCTGTTATCAAGTTCCTGTCATTTTTGGGGGTCATGACTAAATTCAGAAAACATTATGCTTTGGACACTGATGTTAACAAGTTATGAAATTGAAAAGCATTTTTTGTCATTTCTGTGCAGGAAGTGAATGAGATTTGGGCTGGTTTGGGTTACTATCGGAGAGCTCGTTTTCTTTTAGAGGTACTCTCTCGACTCTCACTACTACATTGTTTTTCTGTTTGAATTTCTAAAGGTTAATATGAGTCGAACCTTCATCACAGCCTTCATAGAGTATCAAAAGTCTCTTTAGGTCATGATCTTTTTCATTTCTTACTGAACAACTTCTCTTTCTGCTTTTGATGTATGTTAAAATCCTCAATCTCATGTAATGAATACTGAGAGAGTAAATTCCTGTCAAAGAAAGTAAAAACAGGTCGATAAGAGAAAAACTATGCTAATAAGTAATAATATCAATACATGCTGCAAGGTTTTATTAGGTTCTTTACATTTCTTTGTTTAGGGGGCAAAGAAAATAGTTGCAGAAGGAGGAAGTATTCCTAAAACAGCTTCTATGCTACGAAAGATTCCTGGAATCGGAGACTATACATCTGGAGCAATTGCCTCTATAGCATTCAAAGAGGTGGGTAGTTTCTCCGATTTTGGTTACTGAGAAGTAATTATTGGCTATTTCTCATGCATTGAATTATCAGGCGGTACCTGTTGTTGATGGAAATGTGATAAGGGTGATTGCGAGACTAAGGGCTGTTACTGAAAATCCAAAAGACTCGGCAATCATTAAGAGATTTTGGTGAGTGTTTGTGAACTTCTGAAACAAGATATTCGTCATTTAATCTCAGTAAAATTTTATAATCATTGTTTGCATTTCTATTCCTTAACTTATTTTGTTCTTTATTGATGTGTGTTGCAATGGAGATTAAGGGAAATAGCAGCTCAGTTGGTCGATCCGCTTCGTCCTGGTGACTTCAATCAGGCTCTCATGGAACTTGGTGCAACTGTATGCACCCCTTTGAACCCTAGCTGTTCGTCATGTCCAGCAACAGAATTTTGTCATGCGTTATCAATCGCTAAACGTGATAGTACAGCAGCGGTTACGGATTATCCTGTTAAGGGTGTGAAGGTTAAACAAAGATCCGATTTTTGTGCTGTATGTGTTGTTGAATTACTTGGACGTGAAACATTGTTAGACAATAACAATTCTAGCAGCAAATTTGTTCTGGTAAAAAGGCCCGATGGAGGATTGCTTGCCGGTCTATGGGAGTTTCCGTCTGTCTTAATAGACGAAGAAACTACTCCACTAGCTAGAAGAAAAGCAACCAATTGCTTCTTGAAAAAAAATCTCAAAATTGACATAAAAAAGACTTGCGATGTTGTTTCGAGGGAAGATGTCGGAGAATTTGTTCATATATTTAGTCACATTCGCCTCAAGTTGTATGTTGAGTTGCTAGTATTGCAATTGAAAGGTTTGAACCTCTTTCTTTCTATATTACATTACAAGTTGAACTTAGTCTTTTTGTTTCTCCACATCATGTTTATGTTACTTAAATAAGTTATGCGTCATATTTTGTTATATATTTTCATCGGTAAATATTAAGGACATGCTCGATGAAAATAATGAATGACATTGTATCCATCTAGTATAGGAGATTCGTTGATTTAAAGAAGGCTCTAAAAACTGTTCAGCCTGTATGAAAATGAATATAGTGATTACATGCTAAGGCTACTCTTTTGTACTAATGCTATTTTTTTTCCTCTTCTGTAAGGGAAAGTTGATAATTTGGTCAAAAGCGATGACGATGAAACTATAACTTGGAAATGTGTTGACAGTGATGCCCTCTCGAGTATGGGACTGACAACCAGTGTAAGAAAGGTAGTATGATGCTCTTAGCAACCCCACACTTAATATTGAGTCAGTTTGGATTGACTCATTTGAACTTATCTAATGGCATAAGCACTCGTGAGGCTATTTTAGAGATCTTATGGAAATAACTTGTGACACATATGTAAGTTGTTTTCAGCTTATTTCCATAAGCTCTCAAAGATAGCTTATGAAAACAGCTTATGACTTATATGAAAATAGTTTGACTTTATTTTATCTTCTGTTATAGAAATAACTTATATATAAACACTAATAAGTGCTTAATTAAGTTGTTTCTCCAAAGAAGGACACAATTCTTTTCAAAAGTAAGCTGCTAGGAATAAAGTATGTGTGCATGACTTTTATAAAGCTATTTTGTAAAAGGAATTTTGCAACACTTTCCTCATTTTTTAATGGACAGAGAAACCATAGTCACTACTCACTATAGTTTTAGCATTTCATCTCATGTTTCTGACAAAGTTGATAAAGAAATCTTAATCTCTATAATCATTAATGGGAATACTATACCTTCAAAATATGGAAAATTTCAAGGCTTCTTTTTAAGATAAACAATTAAAACAACAGATTCATGAGTGTTGTTGCATCTTTAAACTTCGATCAAGACGCGCACGTTCACACACATGTTACCCTTCTGTATATTCTGTGGCTATAGGGTCTGTTGGTTTCAGAAAACTATTTCTGTTTCTGGTTTTGTTTTTTGTTATCATTATAACTTGTGAAATTGCTCTATTGTTTTGATGCTGTTTCCAGTTTTCAAATATTTGTACGAAGAATGTTTTCTCAAACGAAAGAGACCGTTATCTTCTTTAGATTCAAAGAATCAAATCCAAAGTTTCTTATTCTTCTTGCTTATATCTTGATACCTATTTTCGTATCTTAACAAATTGATATACTATTGCAGGTGTACGACATGGTTCAAAAATTTAAGAAGAAACGAGTTCCTTCTAACTATGTACCAACCAAAAAGAGAAATAGAACAACCAAGAAAAACTAGCTTGGATGAATCAAATTGACTGCATTGTACAATACTGCAAATCAATTTGCTGCTACATAACACTTCTTGCATTTTATTCTTAGTAGACTGCAAGGTATTTTACAACATTTGATGTGATGCTTTTTGGTATGCATGGCAAGCTGTGGTATGTAAGGTTCCCAATATTTTTGGCATGTTATGTTTCTTTGTAACTGAGGTACCAATATATTTTGATTTTGTATTGGACAAAGTTAGTAGGAAATTAAGAGGACAAAAAACATGTATTATGTATTTATTTGATTAATCATGTGTTAGTTGCAAAATTTCCCATTAAATATCTTTGGTTATTTTTCTTTTATTTTGGAATACAGGAGGGCTGAAGCCTAATATATCTCTGGTTAATTTATATATCACACTTCTTTTTTTTTTTTTTTTATCATTTATTGATTTATTTCTTAGAATTTATATTGTTTTAAAAGTATAGTTTTTGCAAGAAGAAATAATTATATCCTCTAATTTTGTGTTGTCATTTAATTTTTAATGAGTGATTTCATTAAGGATTGTCAAAAGTTTCTCTAACAATATGACATCTCATTTTTGGAAGGAAAAAACAAAACTTTTTTTCTTTCTAATTAGTCAATATATTTTTTCACTATTAACACAATAATGTGTTATCCATTTGTTATTTAAATTTTTCATATTGAACTTATTTAAAAATTTGGTATTTAATCTGTATAATTTTTTTTTTACTAATAAAGATATACTTAGTGGTACTATATGTGACATTGGGATTGTGTTCAAAAACAGTACAGGTATGGTTTTTTAATAGCAAAGCCAAAATAGATAACAATATGCAATTTAGATGAAACTAGCAATAACATAATATTGGTTTTCAACTTATTTTTTATTTTTAAAAGTTCTCATTTTTACTTTCCCTAATATTCAATCCGTCTTTGGCAATTTTATTATATAAGGTTAATACTCAGTCACACATTTTTTGGGACTAGTTGTGATTGTTTTTGTATTCTAGTGTTCAATATTTATTTTTTCTTAAATAGATATATAGAAGGAAAATACATAAAAACCAGTGGTACATATTGTCTCAAGAACCATGTGGATCAGAAGGTTCATTCATTTTGTTCCTCCAATTCATGCTTCTCACTAAAACCATCAACAAACCAGTGACAAAAAATGGAATAGAAAATAAAAATAATAAGAAAAAAATGCAAATGGCACTTTTGTTAAGAGGTGGAACACTTGGAGATTCTAGCTTTCGTTTATGTTCTTTAAAATCAACCTCTTCTTCTTTACATGTCTCTCAAAATGTTGTCATACCAAACTCATCATCATCACCAATACTACCTTTGGTATGTCTCAATTATCAATTAAAAAATACTTATTCTATCTATCTATCTATCTATCTATCTATCTATCTATCTATCTATCTATCTATCTATCTATCTATCTATCTATCTATCTATCTATCTATCTATCTATCTATCTATCTGCATATGCGTGTATGCGCACGTGCGCATATGGTTCATTCAATAAACAATAACTAAGTTATAACTTTATTGGTCGTGTAATCCAAGTTATGTGTCAAGTTTAACTTTCAAGTTCACTTTTATAAGTTTTGGATGAGATTCTTCAAATTTAATGTTGAACATATATTGGGATAAATTGTATTGATATTTTTTGTTATTGTTGAGGTAACCAAAAATGACGATTAATTTTTATGTTTCTATTCTTGTGTTGCAGATTGCAAGTAGATTTAAAACAATCAGCAGAAACAAAATCATTTGTTCTGCCGTTCAAGAATCATCTACTAGTACATCAGGTATGTTTCTACATGAACATAATCAACAAAACTTTGGTTTAGTTTGGTTTTATTTTATGAGTTTAATTGGTATGTTGTGTCTGGTGTGAATTTTTCTTATACATGCATGTAATGGCACCTTACCACAAAAATATTTGTGAAGATATTTTAGGACTAACATAACAAAGTGACACTAAGAGTATGATTGAATGCACATATAAAACATTACGGTAATCGTGTATACAAATTAAATCCTTACTTTATTTGTGAATAACTTTGAGGTCTAGTTTTTATACATTGTTAGTAAAAAGTTTTATATTACTCGTGAATTACCGTCAATCTTATGTATGACTTTAGAAGTAGTTACGACTAACGTCAAACATTTTAGTGATCTACCAGTTATGTTTGGTTGACGGCGTAAAAAATATTTACACTGAAAAGGTATATGAAGTAAATCCATAATTTTGCATTCCACTATGTATGATTAGTCTAATTGATATTTGAAAATCTATAATGTAATTTCAACTTGTTCTTTTAGCTACTGCTGAAACAAAGGAGGAAGTAAAGGCAGCTCCGAAAGCAGCAACAGAAAAGAAGGCTCCTGCTGCTAAAGCTCCAGTTAAGCCTTTACCTCAGATGATGGAGGAAGATGTGATTCCTTCATTGAAAGCAATATTAGAAGCTCAACAAGATCTATCTGATCTTCAGCTGGTCTTTCAAGACAATAAGGTTAGGAATGTAGCTCAACAAGATCTATCTGATCTTTCCTTTATTTTTCAAGTATCAAATGTAGTTCCAAACATATTATGTATCTCTTCATGCAAGTTCATTTATAAAGCTTCACATTATTTAAACAAGTTACAGGTACAACATTTGATTCTTTTGTTATTATAATTGACAGTTGGAAGGTTCCTTTTCGAAAAAAGGAAATCCCTATTCATTTTGGGCATTCTTTCCCACAGGACTTACTGGTATGTGCACTGCATTTTGTGTCCCCTATTAAGAAAGTAATTCCTCACTAACATTGAGTTAAATGCACTTATTATTAACAAATGGTACCATCATTGTGTTTGAATAGGTCCAAAGGGGTTTTCCTTATCATCTTATAACTCAGGAGCAAGCACTGTTGAACCATTTCTGGTTGATGAGAAGAAAGTTACTGCAAAACTCATTGTATTTTGGGTTGAAAAACGTTTGGCAGCACAGGGGATTATTCCTGTATGGAAAGACTGATTCTTCAAAAAGATTTTTCATTTTGGTTGCAAATGATGTAGTAGTATACAGTTCAATATTCTCTTGTATCTTGGCTAATTGACTGTGGTATATGGTATATATAAAGTGTTGTTTGATCAATGTGCCATTTTTTGTATGCTTTGAAAATATTTTTATTACCTTGTATCTATAGTTGCTTGACTATTTAATACACACATCCACATGGTTACAAAGAGACAGACTAGTAATTTCAATTTTTTTTACATGTATTAATAAAAATAGTAGTAGCAGTAGAGAAAAAAGTTAAAAGCTCATGTATTGAAGGGAATATGTAGTTGCTTGTTGGCAGAGCCAGAAAACATGAAACTGTCAATGCATAGTATTACTATTACATATTTGCTCTACATAATAATACAGTAATAAAAAAAATAAAATCGTACAGTAAACTTTGCTTCATCCGTTTCTGATTTACCTCGATATTGGATAATCAGCCTAATCTCTCAGGGGAACAAAAAAGCAGGTAAGAATTTTAAGGTTTCCAAGCAGTCTGTTTTATTATGGTAGTTTCCTCTACAAACATTTTGAAGCAAGCGTAAAGCTCTAAAAAGCATTTTACTGGAGCGCAAAAAGATATCTAGCCTTCAACCTGCCAAAGAGAATGAAAGCTTTATCAATAACCACTTACAAGCAAATCAGAGCTATCAAGAACATATAATAGTAAGAATTAAAATAATTATAATTGAGATCTCTCCCCACCCACCCAAATTCTCTTTCAATAGTTTCTAATTACCAGCAGAAAATGTTAAGGTTTAGTCCTTTGAGTGTTATATGTTTTGATTCTATGGGCTAAATATATGCTTCCCTCTACCATAGTACTGGTTTGACATCCTTTGAGTGTTATATGTTTTGATTCTAGATCAGCATTTCGAGAAGTTCAAGTATTTAATGTAATATTTGAAAACGTAAATGGACAGTGGGATTAAAAAGAATGTATCCGAAGCTCATCTCAATTATAATTAAAATAATTATAATTGAGATCTCTCCCCACCCACCCAAATTCTCTTTCAATAGTTTCTAATTACCAGCAGAAAATGTTAAGGTTTAGTCCTTTGAGTGTTATATGTTTTGATTCTATGGGCTAAATATATGCTTCCCTCTACCATAGTACTGGTTTGACATCCTTTGAGTGTTATATGTTTTGATTCTAGATCAGCATTTCGAGAAGTTCAAGTATTTAATGTAATATTTGAAAACGTAAATGGACAGTGGGATTAAAAAGAATGTATCCGAAGCTCATCTCATGTACTAGACGTTCTAAAAAATGGTCGTGGATTTTATAGTTTCACTAACATATCATAATCCATTGGATGAAAATGATATCTTTTATGGTAGAACCAAGCCTTAAGACCTTATTCCACTCGCTGGGTCAGTTAAGCCAAAAGCCAATTTTTTAGCAAAATCATTTCTAACACGGGATTTCTTAATCATTCATCCTTGTGTATTTTTAGACTTTCCTCTGCCCTTTTTAATCATAGGATTCAGAACATCAGATTAGATGTTTTCTCTTCGGGCCCCCCGTGTTTCTTTTATACCTCCAAATATTCCAATTTTGCCCATGATAAAAACTTCGGTTCGCAGAAACCGAATTTTTTTTAGTACAAATTCAGAGTAAAATTCAGTTTTTATAAACCGAAATTTGTTTTCAAGGCAAAAAAAAACTTCGGTTTCTATAAACCGAAGTTTTTTACAAGGGCAAAATTGGAAATTCAGGGGTATAAAAGAAACACGGGGGGCCCGAAGAGAAAATATCATCAGATTATCGTAAATTGATCCGCTTCTCTCATCCGGGCCCAGTTTCTTCCCACTTGGCCAAAAACCCACAGACACAAGTTTCTGCTATTGATGCAAACCCAATATTATCCCGGATATATCAACTCCTGATTTTATATACCAAAACAATCAGCCACCTTTTATTACTGACGAGTATCATATAATGCAGTAAACTAGCGGAAGGATGTCGCAGTATAAGACTTCTGAGACTTTTTGGTCTGGGGATGCTTTGATCCTGCTAAATCTTTTCAAAGTGTAAGATGCAAATTGTTTCCACCATGAATATGACAACATGTCAGTATCAGAACACCAATAACCACGTCAACAACCATAAGACTTGCTATGAATAAAACCCGATTCCCATAGTCCATTTTAAAAGACTAAAGATGTTTCATAAATTGTTGCTTCAAGAACTTGACAACCAAAAGTTCTAAGATATACATAAAATAACAAGCATCCTACACCATAGTAAAAATTCCCACATCAGGCGACACGTAAATGGAGTTTTTCTTAGTTTTCGGAATCAATAGGTGATGCTAAACTCGTATATTATTCCACAACAATGTTGTTAAATAGCATCTATTTTTTTGTTTTGTTTTGTTTTGATATAAGCTGTTAAATAGCATCTATAGTGGCACTAGACCACTAGCACAGTGGAATGTTGCTAAACGTTGTCAAATAGCGGCTATAGTGACACTATATCACTATTGCATAAAGGAATTTTAACAATCCACTATTTTCCATTATCCTCAATTGACAACATTGTTCCACCACCATAAAAACCTTTCCTCGTAGTAATAATAACAAGAATAAGAGTGCTAACAAGTAACAATACATTCTCTATTACTTTTTTCTTCTTCTAGACTCTCTTCTTTATTAAGTGAATTCCATCCACTAAATCATGTGAGTCTCACTTTCCTATTTAGTGAGACTTATTATTGAGAAAGGTAGTAAATCCCACAAAGAGAAAAAAAATTTAAAGAGAAAGATTGATTATTTGAAATTGATAGAGTGAGAAAACTAGATATTACAACGAGTGTAGGACACACTTTATATAGTGATCCTATCCTAACTAAGCTAACTAATTATAACAAGATGACTAGTATCCTAAAGAACTTGCAACTAACTTAACAGTTTCCAACTAATTCTAACAATCTTAAAATCTCAGTTGAGTCTAAGTTTCTAACTCAAAAGTGAGAGATGCCTCCAACTATAAACACATTTACAGGTCATATCTCATCCAATATGGAATTCTCGACACATCCCCTCACAGCCACGAGTATAACTAAGCAGCCCTATAGCAGGTGATTCAACTGATCTTGAATAGATTCTAATAAAATTTTAGAATATCTGAGTTATAGACCTAACTCAATCCTACGAAACCGGTTTGTAAGATGATATATATCTCCCACATAACAAACACATTTTAAATTCAAGTCATATCACATTCCAATGTGAAACTTCCAACCCTTATTCCCAAAAGGATGAAGTTCACATGAACTTCAAACAATAACAAAAGCATCTAATAGTAATAATCCTAAATTATCAATAAAAAATAACCGTGGCTAGGGTTTGTTCAGCGAACAACTTCAATTAAGTAAAATACCTGATCATGATTGGAAACGGAATTATGATTCGGCAAAGTGGATTCGAGATTGGAGATTCGAGTTTGAAGAGCGTCGAATTGATGAGTGATGTGAGAAGATAGAGCGTGACGATCAACCCACAGATCCTTCCAAATGAAATGAGAAACCACTGCAGCTGAGGCGGTGAATCCAACGCCAAACCATAACAATCGAGTTCGCATCATCTTTTCTTTCTTCTTCTTCTTTCGCACAGTCACCGCCGTAGAAGAACAAAGCTACACCTCGTAGTTCTCTTTGATGATGATGATGATGGAGCGAGATAACCCGCACACTGCTTGTAGCATACTAGTAGTACATCTTGGCCGTTGGATATAGAGTTCTGTCATTGTCATCTATGTCGTTAATTTTCACAGATCTTTTTTGACAAAAACATTTCATAGTTATTTATTTATTTATTTATTTATTTATTTTGAAACATTTCATAGTTATTTGCTAAAGGTCTTGCTCCGATAGGTATGTGATAAGATATTTGATTTTTGCTATTAAAAAAAATTGGTTGGGAGAGGAGAATTCATTTTGTTTGTCTCACAAATTTTCTGACGAAGATTAGTCGTAGCTAATGACATTGGAAACTTAGTACAAACTAGTATCATGGTAACTCAACTCTGTATAAATATCATGGTAAAAAAAATTACCATGTAAAAGAAATACTATCATTATAATTTGTCAAACATTTAACATTAATAAAAGAAAGGCTTAATTATCAAAAAATAAAATAAAACAAAGGCTTGGGAGTCCACAAATCATAGCTTAACAGACAAAAAAAATATCAAAACTGTTTGATAGGATGCGCGTTCGAAGCCCGACTCCTTTATTTATGTCTATAGTTTATAATAACTTTGTCATTTTGCCTATCTACAAAAAAATAAAAGCTTAGGCGTCCTCAGTTACCTTAGCTCAATGGGGATATCAAATTTTATGCGTGAGAGTTAAGACCAATCTTTATTTGGTCAATTGATGGTTGTCGTTGGATTTGTAGTGATGACATCAGCTTAATCCATCGCATCTACGATCAGAAAGGGACTGAAACAATTTGATGTCAGAACTTATCCCACCTAAATTAGGCGATCCAGTGGGACCGATACTAGAGGTTAAAACAAAAAGCAAAAAAAGAGTTGAGGTTCAAATATTAAATACTCCATTTATTTATCTTAAGAGTGAAATGATAGAATCCGACAATGATACCAAGATAAAAATCAATAAATATAAGGTTGGGATATATAAAAGGTTGAAATAATCTTATCATTCTCTTGTACCAAAATTTTTTTTCATTCTCTTATGCGTCTTCTTTCTCCTCCTCATCTATGAATGTTGCGTTTTGTTTTCTCCTTTCAAATATGACATTTTCAGATCTCGGCCAAAACCTTTATTTAAAAAAAATGTAGTTTTTAATAAAATAAAATATTACACATTTTGAATCAGACCGCCACCATAGATTTTATACGGGAGGATAACTTTTCAATTTGAGAAAAATGTTTTGTTCCAAATTGGTTTCGTTTCTATTGCTATGCATCTATGGTCATCTACTAATTGTCAAAATTTTGCATGATTAATATACATCGTGGAACTGTAAAAAAAAATTATTATACACCGGTGAATTGGAGTTATTACACATTATTCTCTCTCACTCACACTCAACAACACTTGAGAGAGATGGAGGCTCTCGAGGAGGGAGAGAATTGACGAGGACGAGAACAAGATGAGGACCATGATTGTTTCGAGCTTGACTACGAAGAAAGTTGCAGCTGCTAAGAAGTTCGTTGAGAATCATTATAGGGCACGGATGAAGAATATTCAAGATCGAAAAATATTCAAGATCCGATCTTGAATATTATTCATCTGTGCCCTATAATGATTCTCAATGAACTTCTTAGCACTTTCTTCATAGTCAAGCTTGAACCAAACACCTCTTATTCTTTTTCTCCTCTTCCATTCTCCCCCTCCTCGAGATCCTCCATCTCTCTTTGATGTGTTGTTGAGTGTGACAGAATACATGTGTAGCAACTCCAATTCACTAGTGTATAATGATTTTTTTTTTTTATAGATCTACAATGTATATTAATCATACAAAATTTCGACAATTAGTTGATGGTCATGGATGCATAGTACTAGAAACAAAACCAATTTGGAACAAAACATTTTTCTCAAATTGAAAATCTACCCTCCCCTCTTTACTCTCTGTAAAATCTATGGCGGCAACTTGATACAAAATGTGTAATTTTTTTTATTGTATTTTATTAAAACTAGAGTTTTTAAAATAAAAGTTTTGGCCAAGATATGGAAATGTTAAATTTGAAAGAAGAAAACAAAGCGCAACACGAACAAGGAGGAGAGAGAAGATGCACAAGGGAATGAAAAGATTACCTACGGTTTAAAAGATGAAAATCAACATAAAGATTAATCTAATGGTTGAGATTTAAGTGTCTCATCCTCTCATTAGGAGGGATCCGTTGACTGCAGGAGTAACTTAAAAGAGTTTCTTCAAATCTCTCCCCTCCATTTCATTTTAATCCAATGGGCTAATTAGTTATAAATTTATCCCACATAATTATTATTTTCCTTCATTTCACACAATCGCTAATTCCCTTTCTCATCTATTTTGCCGTCAACAAGAAAATAATAGGGTTTCTTTTAAAACAGACCCCACAATATATTTCATTAATTATTCAACAATTTTATCTTTTTTTTTTTTTTGGTTATTAAACAATTTTATCTTTTTTATCAAAGAAAATTGATTCTCTAATCATTTCCTTTTTTAATATCATTTGGCTGCAACTCGAATTATTGTTTACATTGATACACCTATATACTATGTTGGAGTGCCTCTCACCTCTTCTTGAACACGAGAATTGTACTGATCGACGTTTAAGAACAAAGCGAGTGTTTGGTAGGAGAGAAAATGAGAAGAGAGAAATAAAAACACGGAAACCAATGCATGTACTTGGATTAACATTAGTCCAAGTACATACATTGGTTTTCGTGTTTTTATTTCTCTTTTCTCATTTTCTCTCCTATCAAACACACCAGTATATATGTATAAGCTAGTTACTATATCCTTTGTATATATATCACTAGATGAGCATATTTATTTTATTGGCTAAAATGCAGTTTTACCACCTGTTTTGAAAAATGCGGAATTTTACCCCTCCTATGTTAAAATGCGGAATTAAGCTTCACACAGAACTCAATTTGGATCAATAATTCACAAATCTGATACCGAAACGACCGTAATCGAGTTAACTTTCCACATAATCAAACCCCACTAAATTTGGAGTTATAGAGAGAGATTAATTACCGTTTTAGTGAAGGTCTGTCCAATTACTAATTCTGCAGAAATCTACTTGTGACCTTCAAATTCAACATCGTCTACTGAACGCATCGTAACTCCAAATTCGACAAAATTGAAATGCCAACAAGGGTAATTTCGCTATCTTTCCATAATGTAAATAGTATTAAAAAATGAGCTACAGGGTGAGAGGCATGACGAAAATACCAGTAGTAGTTTCATACGATAATTAATTTGAACATACCTTCACTAAAACAGTAATTAATCTCTCTCTGTAACTCCAAATTTAGTGGAGTTTGATTCTGTGAAAAACTAACTCGATTGCGGTCGTTTCGGTACCAATTTGGTGAATTATTGATCCAAATTGAGTTCTGTGCAAAGCTTTGAACTTGAGGCTCAGAAGCAGATTTTGTGCAGAATTTTGGTGGGGGCAAAATCCAACAAATTTTAAAATAGAGAGGGTAAAATTCCGCATTTTAAAATAGGGGGGGTAAAATTCCGCATTTTTCAAAACGGGGGGGGGGGGGGGGGTAAAACTGCATTTAAGCCTATTTTATTTATTTTTTGTTTATAGTGGTGGAGCAGAAAATCGAATACAGGACATCATGCATACTACCTCAAATCCCTTACCACTACATCAAACCAGCTGCTTTGAGCATATTTGTTGTTGGATAAGGTACTACCATTAAATTCCAATGTACTCTTGTTTTTAATGTCTTCATATTATATCGATAAGCGGTAACTAGGCGGCTTTTATTTTTAATTTGTTTGTTTATTATTGCATTAATATATTTTTGATTTGATTGACTAAAAAATAAGAGATTAAAAGAGATAATTCTTTTTTTTTTGGGTCAAGTAGCCTAGTGACTATAAAATCCACCTTAAAGGTGAATAAATGGAGTATCTCGAGTTCGAACCCGGACTCCTATACATATAGTGTGATGTCCCTACCAACTGAACTAAGCTCACGGGTACTGACATAAATTGAAAACTTTGTTATAGCTAAACTATGAAATAACTTTTTATCTTAGAAACCAATTATTGAAAAGAAAAAAAAAAATACTTAAATACTTTTATTTTCTATTCAATCCCCATTGTTGGGTCACAGAGGGCAGCTGAGAGATCATCCACATTGGGCTCAAGACAATTATAGAATTGAGTTAGATACTGCTATACCACTGTCCCAAAACGAGCTAGGATCCTCTCCATTTCCAATTTTTTCCATTATTATATGCTTTTAGAAATATAAATACAAAAATGTGACATTAAATGAGTCCAAATATCTTTTATACACCCAAAAATATTTAAAAACTTTGGTAATAGAAGAAATTGAAATAATAGGAAATTGAGAGGATCTCAACTCGTCCCAAAACAATGGTCCTTTACACATATCAATGCATAATTTGAATCATTAATATCTTTAGTTTTCTTTCATGAAAAATTATAAAAATTTAATATTTTGAAAATATTCATTGAGACAAATCAAACAAGATCTTATTTGCTAATATTTATCTTTATATATTAGTAAAAAAAATACTGTCAAAATAAATGTCAACAGCCAACATGGACAATTGTTTTGGGACGGAGGTAGTATATTTTTACCAAAAACCTTAAGACATTTGGTTTATAGATATCATCCATCGCAAAATGTTCAACCTCCACTTTTCATAATAATGCAAGACTTAACTTACATCAACTTGTCATAACGTCCATATCTCTCTAGTTTTTCTTAAACCCAGATTTCCACTTAATCTCTCACACTTTGCTTTCTCCCTCCCTTATTCTCATTTATTCGATCTCTCTCTTAGGGTCCGTTTGACCTAACTTTTTTTAGAGCTTATACAAACAGCTTATGCAATATAAATTAGGTTTTATGCTATTTTATAAGTTCACACTAGTGAAAATTGTAATTTTATAAGCTATTTTAGCATAAACTACCTTGACAAACTTATAATAATATATAAAATTTGCATAAGCTGTTTGCATAAGCTCTAAAAAAAGTTGGGTCAAACGAGCCCTAATTTGTTATTGATCCCAAAATTGCTGATGTTAGGTGCAGCAAAAATAAATAGAATTCCTAGCACTAGAATGAAAATATTATGACGGTACAGGTTTAATAATAATAAAAGATAACCCACTTCGGGTTGGTCTAGTGGTGTTGGCTTGGGTCCTTGGAGTATGCTCCTCTCAAGGTCTCATGTTCGATTCCTCCGGTGCCAATTTCGGTGGGTTAAGTTCATACAGAGCAAAAAACTCTGGCTTTAAATAGAGCCCCCGCAAGTGGGCGATGGAATTAGCCCATTTGAATTAGTCGGTCCTACAACCGGATACCAAGTTTTAAAAATAAATAAATGATAATAATAATAATAAAAGATCTGTTTTTTCAACTCCTCTCCATTTAAAAGTCACAATTTTCTCTTATATTTGAATAAAACAATAAATAATAAAAACTATTTATTTTGGTACATATAAAAACTAATTTTAAATAAATTATTCTTTTTTGCTTTTACCACTAATTTAATTTAATTGAGATCAATTCTGACATTAAGTAGTTTCATCCCCCTCCCGATTGTAGTTGGGGAGATCGAACCGTGATCTTCCCGACTAAATTCAACATCAATTATCACTGAACCAACCAACGATTCATTTTAATTAATTCGCCTTTTTTTTTGTTGTCATGGGGTCGACATGTAAACAAGGTAAACCCAATGAAAACCAAAGGGTACCATATTGGCATTGGGTAGAAGACGACCCAAACTTAGATTTAAATGTTTGTCTGATGTTTCATTAATGTTTTATTTTGTTATCATCTCACTTATTCTAGACTAGATATTTTCTTATGAGACTTAATGTAGATATTTTATGAAGTATCATGAACTTTTTTAAATGGTAATTTTTATATTTTTTATAGTCTTATTAGTTTACATATTTTGATTACCTAATATTTTATTTTATTATTATAATTATTTTAATATAAAAAAATAATAAAATATTATTTAATTTAAATATTTTGTAGTTGTCTGTGAATATTAATAGTGTTTGTCGTTTTATCTATAAAAATAAAAATAGTTATAAGTGGACCACTTTGCTAGCAAACCATTTTTTTTGTCAACTGTTGCGAATACGACAGCCCCTAAAGGCACAATGGAATATGCTTACAAAAATTCTAGATCAAAGTTTAATATATATTTTTATGAGTTTGGTTATTTTAGAGTGTACAATGTATAATTCAACGATTTATAAATCAAAAGTAAATATTATAGATATATGTAACAAATCATAAATTTGTTACAATCACAATTTCTTTTTAAACGTTATTTATTTTAGAGAATTCAATCTAAGAGGTTTAATCTAGTGGTGCTAAATTTGAGCAGAATGTAATTTTTTTTACTTCCTAGAGACCGACTTTGGTGGTTGGCAATGATAAAAGAAGCCAAAAAAAATGAGTACATAGAATACAAAAAAATAAAAAGAGAAATACGTTGATAGACTCTTATTTTTTATTTTATTTTTTGATAGAGAGTTGATAGACTCTTATGTGTTGCTAGAGTATGAAGTATTTATTTTGAAAGATGATATTTTGATATTTTAACTTTTTAAGTGATTCGTTGTTATTTTTTTTTACATGAAAAATAATTTAATAGTTAAAATTACACCTTTAAAATGAATAAATAAATTGTCTCGAGTTCGAAACCAACCTCAACACCTTGTTATGTCTCGTGAACTCATTAATTGTGTTCATTAAGGGTTTGTTTGATGTCCAAAATATACGTACTGGACATAACATTACATGTAATACAAGACATAAGATCACAAGACAAACATTTAAGATATCGAATAAATTTTGTGTTGTACGATTTTTTATGGACAAAATGTTATTGACACATATGTAATGTGTTTTAAAACACATGACGTGTCACATTTATTAAAGAGTTTAATTGTTGTGCATATCGTCTTTGTAATTCTACTTTTTCTAATTGGTGTTATAACCCCTTAAAATGTTTAAGTAGTTTTTAAGCTTGTTTTTAAGGGATTGGATATCCCTTGTACTCCTTACTAATTTCATCGTTTGCTTAATAAAAAAAAACTCTAAAGGTTAATTTATATGCACGGTTATTGTAAAATTATTCTATACACAATTTATTAATATACCACATACCATGTATTGTGTTTGATTTTTGTTTTCTTCGCCAGGTAGCCTATTAGTTTGAAATTTCATCTTTAAAGATGAATAAGTGGAGTGTCTGTGATTCGAATTCCGACTATGCATATAAAATGCTGATGCCCTACCAACTGAGCTAAGCTCACGGGGACGACACTATAGTATGATTTAAATGTAATTTTTGTTTTACACGATGTTTAGCGATTAATCAAAAAAATTATTAGGTTAAGCCACTAGGTTTAGGTATCGTTTGACCTGACTTTTTTCCCCTTTTATTTAGAGCTTATGCAAACAACTTATTCAATTTTTATATATTATTATAAGTTTGGCAAGATAGTTTATGATAAAATAGATTATAAAATTACAATTTTCACTGGTGTGAACTTATAAAATAACGTAAAACTTAATTTATATCGCATAAACTATTTGAATAAGCTAAAAAAAAGCTAAGCCAAACGGACTCTTAGTCTAATGGTAAGGGGTTTGACTGTTTGAGTAATACGCTATAGGTCTGAGTTTGATACCCAGTTCGTAGTAAACAAAAAATATTAGTAGGATTATTGCAAAAAAAAAATAAAATTATTAGGTTGGTTGGAGAGGAGAATCGAGATTGGTGCAATAAATATAAATATAGAAACAAATACCGGTAACGGTAAGTCATAACTACTGAATCTAAAATCAGTCGAATCCTCCCTATTTCATTGCATAGAATCTAGGATACATATATACATACATAGATAGCCAAACGCATCACGCAATTGCGAGCGAACAAATGTCTTCTCCTCTGACTCAACCTCTTCTATGCCTATTCCTGGCTCTCCTCTTCGTCGCCGGAACATCTTCACCGGCGCGTGCTCCCGATGAGTTGGAGCGTGTAGGTGGTGGTGGAGGAGAAAATCAGAGAGAGTTTGATTATTTCGCTTTAGCGTTACAATGGCCTGGTACTTATTGTCAACGCACGCGTAAATGTTGTTCCTCTAATGGTTGCTGCAGAGGGTAACCTTTCCCTTTTCCTTTTTCTTTCTATTTTTTATTTTATTTTATTTTAATAAATTTTTTTTTTTTTTATTTACAATGAGCTGATGATCGAACTCAGACATACTATCCAAATCCCTCACCACTGGACCAAACCTGCTGGTTTATTTTAATTAATTAATTAATTAATATCGGATTATTATTCAATTCAATCATTTTAGTCATACCTTAAGTTGAATTAAGTTGTTTAAGTAATCTGTTTGTTCTTCAATCGGTATATTTATCATATTTATGTTTGTAATATGATTTTTTTACTAGAGATAGTAGTAATTATATAAAGACTTAATTAGTAAAATGATCCCTTAAAGATATTTTTGGTTTCAGATTGGTCCCTTAAAGAAAAAAAAAAAAAGTCCGAATAGGTCCCTTGAAGAAAAAAAAAAGGTCTGAATAGGTTCCTTAAAGACTTCTCCGTTAATCAGTTTGATCCCTGAAAAAAGGTCCGAATAGGACCAAACTGATTAACGGATATGTCTTTAAGGGACCTATTCGGACCTTTTTTTCTTTAAGGGACCAATGTGAAACCAAAAATGTCTTTAAGGGACCATTTTACTAATTAAGCCTTATATAAAGGTTTAAATATGATTTTAATCCCCATAAATTAAAAAAGGGTCTTGCTAAATGGTGCCCCGTAGCACTCTTTAAACATTCCATTTAAAGAAATAATTTATCTAAAAAATGAAACATTTCAATTTCCAATGCGTTGACTTCACACATTTCCATAAAATTTTAACAAAAACTTACTATTTAAGATGCTTAAAGAGTGCTCCGCCTGAGGGCACTGTTTAGCATTTTCCATTAAAAAAATGGTTTTTTTAATCCGTAACATCATAGGTTAGGTTATCCAATATAACCACGGGATGGGTTGGCCAGCTCAACTGATTTGAGCTAAGGGTTAAAGGAGTTAAGGTGTAAAAGGACCCGGGTTCAATTCCCGGCCAAGGAGAAAAATACTAACATTAATAACTAATTACTGACTTTGGCCATTTCAAAACTAGAAATCCAATATAATCACACCCATGTGGCCCAATAAGTGACCTAAAGACTAGGGTTTGTTTGGATAAACAGCTTATTTGCACAGCTTATAACACAAGCACACTTAGCATGATAAACACTCATCTATAAGCTCACAGAAGCTATTTTTATAGCAAAAGATAGATTGTTTTTATATATGCTACGAGCTGTTTTCATAAGCTATATTGGAGAACTTATGAAAATACGCTGAAAAATCTTTATGGAAATTATCATAAGCCGTTTTTCATAAGTTCTCCTAAACAGTCTCTCAAACTTATGCCGGTTGATAAGCTCAAATAAGGCAATCTAAACAAAAAAAAACTTAAAGACTAAAACCAAAAAACACTATAGTTGTAGGACTAGAAATCAATGAATGTAATTACAATTTTATAATAATGCTTATACTTATGAACTTTTTTTGTTGCTTGTTGTTACTTATGTTTGTGGAATGAAATTGGTTTTTATTTTGCATTTTACATAAATAACCTGATAAGAGACTGAAATATTTCAATTTCTGATTGCTAATTATTTTTTTTTCCATCTCCTTTTCAGCTCCAATTCTCCGGCAACAATATTCACAATACGTGAGTTTGAATTTTGTTATAGTTAAATTACCTGTGTTCTGAGTCAATTTATACTTGTTAGTTGTGGAGTGCTGGCTGGTTCTTGAAACTTTAAAAGGAGATGCTGAGTGCACAGGATTCCCTGCCCCATTTTAGGGTCTAGATAATTTCTGAAAATTATGCTGATATTTTAAGGCCTTTGAGAAATTAACTTTAAGCATCCTTTGTTATTTATTTTTTATTTCATCAATCCTTTTCTCTCATTGCTTTCCCACTGCACTTCTTGTTTTTAGATTCTTTTGTTTGTAAACATTAAAATCTGTTTCTGGAGGTAAACTATACATTGATCGTTTTGCATGTCTCTTATGAGCATGGACATTCCTACAACAATTATCTTAACAGATTATTTATATTTGCTTGCATAATAGATGGACTGTGGCCTGACTATAATGATGGAACTTGGCCGTCATGTTGCACTAAATCTAGTTTTGATCCAAAAGAGGTACAATTTTGCTACCATAATTTGCAAACCATTTGATTACAGATCACATGTATTGGTTGTGTTAGCGTTGCATTTATTTATATACTGTTAGTCAAATTTGTTGCATTAGCACTCAATTTCATCTTTTCCGAGTATTAATGTTTCATTTTATGTGTAGATATCAACATTGAATGATGCTTTAGAGAAATATTGGCCATCATTGAGCTGTAGCAAACCATCATCATGCAATGGTGGAAAAGGTTCATTTTGGGGTCATGAGGTGGTCACTGAAAATGACTTATTTTCTTATTTATCTTTAAATTATTATTAAATCTAATTTGTTCTTTTGATATGGTCTACGTTTCCGGGGCTACCATGTCGGTGCACATTCACAGTGGGGTAATAATCTTTTATAGCTTTTGCTCATTTACATGATTTAACAAGTTCATTCAATGTCTTACTCTTGCTTGAGCGTAATGGTTGGGATGTTTTCCTAAAATTTGGTGCATTTGGATAGAGTTGGTTATATACAGTATGAAATGTTCAAGAACAAAATCTTCAAAGTTTCAAATAACTTCTTTTTTTACTACAAAGTTTTCTTTTCTATCACAGTTTAAATTTTCTCTGCTATTATGTTTGAGGAATATCTCTTGATTTTCTTATACTAGTATTCCAATTTTCTAATATTGAAATTTCAATTGCAGAGAAGCATGGCACGTGCTCATATCCTGTGTTTGGAAATGAATATGATTATTTCTTGACAACACTTAATCTTTATTTCAAATATAATGTTACGGTAAGTTTGTGGAACATAATTTTTTGTTACCCGGAAATTTCTGTATTGTTGTATTTCTACTTTTGGTCCATGTCTTTTTCTCATTTTTTTCTACCAGATAAAATATCAAACATGCTTTATCGAATACAAGTACTTAGAAGTTAGAAAATAAAATGTCATTCCATATAGCTGGTATTTTCTTACAATTATCTTGTTGTCCCTTCCCACCACAGTAAAGAACTAATAAATTTTGTCTACTGATTAATGAGTCACTTCCCTAGTGATTCTCCGTCAACTTGATATGATTTGAATATTTCTTAATGAATCAGTTATCCATTTATCCTCCCTCCAGTTGATAACATATGTCCTTTAATTAATGAATTACTAAGGTAGTTGCCCCTTCGGTCTTGGTGCGCATATGATTATGCATGATAGTGGAATTTTATAAGATTCAGGGTTGGCCTGTTGCTGTTGTATGATCCAAACAAATACACGCAAGTTTGAATTATAAAAATATTGTTGGCAACCGGGTGCACCATCTTATCTATTGTGAGAGGTGTTATTTAGATTCCTTACTGTTTTTTTTATAGGGTAATGCATACTGAAGTGACATGAAAAATTATGACTACCATTTGTAGATGCAAAACCTTTGATTGTAAAGACCAAATGCCTACTTGCATATGCATCACAACATACTTTGACTATTGTGTTTTTTCCCCCATTTTTCCAGAGTGTTCTAAATGATGCTGGATATGTTCCGTCAAACACAGAAAAGTATCCCCTCGGAGGTATTATCTCTGCCATTGAGAATGCTTTCCATGCATCTCCTCAAATAATTTGCTCAAAAGATTCTGTACAGGAACTTCGTCTATGCTTCTCTAAGGACTTCAAGGTTGGAAATCTGCTCTTTGTAATAGACTCAGCATATAAGAAACTAAAAGATGTTGCAAAAATATTTGTTAACTTATTTACTTTTGAGAGTTCAAGAATATAAATATATAGATACCATTTGATGTAGTGTAAGAGATAAATAGCACTTTCTGTTGTAGGTGTTATTTCCAAATATTGATATTGCTATTTGTCTTTCTTGGTAAGATTTATGGTATACCACATCAGAGCTACATGTAATAGTTGTGTGATCACTGAAATCCTCTAGACCCATAGGAGAGTTGAAAATCATGAATTTTATGAAAATTTGATATATTTTCGGAAAATGAAGGAAACCCCACCTTAAGCAGATTTTCATGGGCACTATGAGAGAATTCCCGTGATCTTGTACTTTAAAATGGTTTACTAATCCTATTCAAACATAATAACTTTGCCACCATACTTATTCTAAGTATATTTGTCCCTTTTTTTGCAGCCACGCGATTGTGCTATTGCATCAGATGCTAAAATTGACATGGTTACTTCAAAATCATCATGTCCTAAATATGTTAGCTTGCCAGAATTTGCATCAACAGGTAAGTTCATCACTCTTTGATCTTTATGCCAGTATAACTGTTAATTTAACCGTCAGACTAGTTTGCTAAAATTGAATATAATTGGACTGATGGATTAACGAGGAAGGAAGGAACTAATCCTTAGTCCATTTAAACATTGACATCTCGGAAATATTCGGCCATAGTTAGGGCAGTTAAACCAACTCTCATTAAGACGTAATGAAGAATTTTGATGAATCCGCTTAAGAAAACGGTGACTCCATCCTAGTTTCACTATTCTTTATATATCCTGGTACTACTCCTATTATTTATATATCCTGTTATAATTCTCTCCCTAACTAGCTCTAACTAACTATTTAACATTGGGGTCTCCTAACATGTAGTATGAACTATAAAATCATTTCACATGTCATTACCTAGAAATTTGTGCTTTTAAGATGGTTCATGGTAGAAATGTAAACATATTTAGTGTGTGTGTGTGTGGGGGGGGGGGGGGGGGGGGGGGGGGGTTGGAAGGTGAATATCACTGCCTATTCTTAAATACTTACTCAGTTGATAACTTATATCATTCTAGGAGTTGGGGGTTGACATTATGGTAGCCCAAA
This sequence comes from Trifolium pratense, assembly GCF_020283565.1. Taxonomy (NCBI): domain Eukaryota; kingdom Viridiplantae; phylum Streptophyta; class Magnoliopsida; order Fabales; family Fabaceae; genus Trifolium; species Trifolium pratense. Next base: position 27,024,112 of record NC_060063.1, on the reverse strand, counting down.
ATTGTGTAAATCAATGACCATTGTTTTTTCCGTTTTATCAATTTTATTTTATAATAATAATCTCTGCATCTGTATTTCATTTTATCAATTTTATTTTATAATAAAATAATAATAATAATAATAGTCTCTGCATCTGTAGGGCATGATGGACTTCAGAGTTGGGCGTCTAACAATTCAGCTCTTTAAGGTTGTGGTAGTGTACTATTTGTAAATTTCTGTACTATGCGAATAAAACAAAGCCACGAGCATAGATTTGTTTGGACATTGTATCATTTATCAATTTGGAGACGACAAATTGGATTAAGTGAAGAACTAGGCATATGCCTGCTAAACTTGGCCGAAAAAATGAGAGATGGCTGAAAGTAAGTATGGGGAATTGGGATCGATCTCAGCTTGCTGCTTTGCTTTGGGGGTTTGATTGTATCTTTTTCTTTTGAAATATGTTATACTATAAGGATTTGTGGTAAATGAATATCTATTCCTTTAATATTATCATGTACTGCATTACGAACGGGTTCAAGCGTTATCATATTGTCTGTCTTTCATTAGATACCGGAGACATCATCAAGTCAATAATAAAAACCATACTTGGTGGTGGCTGTGGCTCATAGCAAAACCATCTGGTTTCGATTATCAACCTAATCAACGGTGGTCTAATCCGTTAGAGTGTGGTGGAGCTTGATGTTTTTGTTCTTAATTCTTATTTTGCTGTGTCGGATTTTTGTTGTTTCTTGTTTCTGTGGGGTTGGTTCAAGCTGTGTTAGGGACTTTGACCAACTTCTAGTTTCTATACAGGTGGTTTTAGCGTTTTGCACCATTCTCAAATACAAGTCATCTATAGCAAGACTTCCATGGTCAATCGACCATATAGACACACACATTCATATAAATTTTTGATTATTTATGAAATAATTAAAATAATAAAATAAAAAATTAAATTTTGTAAGTGTGACTAAAAATTGTATTTGGTCACGTGACTATATTAGAATAATCCCTCATTAAATACATATCGAGTCTATTATTTGCATTCCATGTATTTGAACAGTCGCTTTAATAATAAAAAATGTTATTCAAACACAATTTTTTAACAAGTATACAATAAATGAGTGAAGAGAGAAAAGATGTCAATTTTTTATTCCGGATTTGATATTCAAATAGCAAATCTCCTTTAATAATTTCTTCTAATAAAAACTTGCATATGTGTTGATACAATTTCTTTTTTTTATTTTGAAGTGTGTTGATACAATTTCATCTTCGTTACAAGTATATAAAAAAAAAATAGGAATCAGGATTTTAAATGTTTTAAGGGATTAATTTTATAAAGCGGTGGCATGTGGCTGCATTGTTGACATAATTTGACCGGTGATCTGTATTAATTTTAAAAGTATATATTTTGTATAGTATCTTAATAGTGTATATCTAAACGATTAAATTGTGTGAGTTTTCTAATAGTTGATTTATCAAAATATGACACCTATTCTTACGGATGCTTCAAAACATGACACCCTATCGTGCAATAAAATAGAATTTAAATTGCACCATCCACTAATTGAAAAACCACTCTTTCCCTTATAAATAACTCATTAAACTTGTCATTTCATAAACCAATATTGTACACAATATACAAGATAGAGAGCACAAATTTCAGAATTCATAGCCAAAGATAGTTCATTTTATCATCAATATGTCAAAACAAAGGTATGACTCTAAAAAGTGTTAAGTTGAATGAACTATTAGTTATCAGCTATAAGCTAACTTTTTAACTATTAGTTAACTTTTCAGCTATCGGCTAGCTTATAGCTTAATTTTACTGAACTGAGACATAGTCTCTCTCTTATTTCCATTAATTGCATGATGAATCAATAATCTTAAATAAATTTAACATAGGTTGGAGGGTAAGGTTGCTATAGTAACCGGAGCAGCCAGCGGAATAGGAGCAAAGACTGTGAAGACATTCGTCGAAAATGGAGCATTCGTAGTTATAGCAGATGTCAATGATGAATTGGGTCATCAAGTTGCAAATTCAATTGGTTTAGAAAAAGTTAGTTATCACCATTGTGACGTGAGTGATGAGAAACAAGTTGAGGAACTAGTTGCCTTCACCTTGAAGAAATATGGCACCTTAGACATCGTGTTCAGCAATGTTGGGATCGCAGGTATTTGCTTTCAAATACTGAAACTCATTAACCACTTGAGTTCAATGTCTTAGTTTTTAAAATCATTTAATTGATTTAGAATATTGATACACGAATTCATTATTCATGAGATTATTGATTTGATTCTTATATCTGATTAATCGCATGCAGGTCCTTTGTCTAGCATACTAGAATTTGATCTAAATAAATTTGACAAAACAATGGCTGTTAACGTTCGTGGATCAGCTGCGGTAATAAAGCATGCTGCACGTGTAATGGTGGAAAGGAAAATACGCGGATCCATAATTTGCACAGCCAGTGTAGCTGGCTCTGTTGCTGGAGTTGGAGGACATGATTACACAGCATCCAAACACGGTCTAATTGGACTTGTTCGCGCAACATGCAGTGAGCTTGGAGCTTATGGAATAAGAGTGAATTCAATTTCACCGTATGCGATTGCTACACCTCTTGCATGTACATCAATGGGAATGGAACCGAGTGAAGTTGAAGCCATTGGGATTGATTCTGCTAATTTGAAAGGAGTTACATTGAATACAACTCATATTGCAGAAACTGCTCTTTTTCTTGCTTCTGATGAATCTGCTTATATTAGTGGACACAATTTGGTGGTTGATGGAGGCTTCTCAGTTATTTCTAGTTTTGGAAAATAAGTCATATTGCACAAACATGCCATCAGAAGCATTTTGTGCTGCTTACATTGGATACAATGGATTGGAGAAGTTAATTAATGGCATTTTAATTTGTTCTTTCAATTTTCTGGTTATGGTTATGTTACATTAAGCATTGAATAATAAAATGCTGCTGCTTAGTTTTGTTGCAGTTTACTATGCATTTGATAAGTTTGCATGCTGATCTTATTTTTTTGAATGAAAATGTGTTTTAAATAACTTATTTGCAATAAAAGATGTTTATGGTAATATTAAAATCTAGTTATCGAAACTTAAATGCATAAATAAACAGCAACATAAAAGTCCATCACGTTGGTATTTCAAGTGTGAGTTGAGTTCCACATCGGATGGAACAATGAATATTGAATGGTTTATGAGTGAGAGGACCCGTAAATTTAACACCTTAAGATTTTGGGTTAAAGTGTGGTGTCCAACTCACTTGTGAAGTTGTTTAAGGCTCGATGTGATGATTCCCTGAACCCCCTGAAGACGACCCATCAGTGATATCAGAGCCGATGGTTGTTGATCCGGCTCCTTGTGTCGAAAGTCTTTCTGACATGGTGTTCAGGCGGCGTGTCCCATTGATGGTACTATTCATTAAGAGCTAATTTTCTTAATACAGTATATATTGGCGGGTGCGGTGATGTATATTTTCTATTATGCAAACTTCTGTAAAAAAAAAAAAAAGACATGCCTTGTATTATGATGAGTTTGTTAATAAAAGATTTTTGCTGCTAAAAAAAGATATGCTTATGTTTTGATGAGTTTTTTAATAAAATATTTTTTGTTACTAAAAAAAATCAAGATGAAGTTGAGTTAAACACAATTTTTTACTTGTTTATTATATAAAGAGAAGAAAAAAAAAAGTAAAAAATAAGTAAGATGGAGGCCTAACAAGTGATTACCATCATCAATGATAAAAAAATAAAATAAGATAGTATCATTAGTTTATGAAAATCATTTTTAATACTCTTAGGGCCTGTTTGGTGCGCAGGATAGGATAGAGATATGATAGGATAAAAAGCTGGATAAGGATATGATATGATAGTGGCAGGATAAGCATATATACTGTCATGTGTTTGGTGCACACAGAATAAGAAAGATGATATCATTATTTTATCATATCATGTGTTTGGTGCAAACTTAATATTGACATGATAAGATACATGTTTATTTAAATGAAAACATGATTCTTGTAAAACAAATATATTTGTTTATAAAAAAATAAATAAATTTATATTTTCAATTAACATAAAATAAGTAATGACAAAATTATCATTGTGAAATAATTTCATTTAATTGTAGAAAAATGCATCGATAAAATTTAAATTGTTATACACATAAAAAACATAAAGAAATATATTGTCAAAATTTAAATTGTATCAAATTAAAACTTTCATAAACATAAGTAGCAAGAAATCAACGAAAACGATAAAGCAACAATATATTGTCAAATATTTTTATCAAACCGTACTTAAATTATATTATCAACTACTTAACAAATACAAGACGAGTAGTATCATGGAAATGAGGAAATCCATAAATTAAAAAAATAAACAATAATAATGAATATTTTTTTATAAGAATATTAATGAATATTAATTATAAAATAATAATAACAGGTATCAATTAAAATTAAAATAGAAAAGTATATAAAGATTAGTGTGTGTTGAGCAATCAAGCAACAGGTCCATAGTAATATATCTCAACGGGAATAAAAAAAATATCACTCTATCTAAAAAAAAGGTTTCAGGTAGTACATATCAAGTATATAAAATTATTTCGTTAAAAAAAGTATATAAAATTATATACGAAGCAAAATATGTACCCAAAAAGTAAAAAAATCATGAAAATGCATTCAGTGGGAATCGAAGTGAGCAACATGTTTATTTTATCCTATCATGTTCCTAACCCAGCTTAAAATAAGGATTAAAATAACAAAGGCTAGGTAGGATAGGATAAGCAATAGGTTTATTTTATCCTTTCCAATTGGTGCACCAAACAAGAGATTTGAATATGATAGGATTGTTTTATCATATCCTGTCTCTCTATCCTGCGCACCAAACGGGCCCTTAAAGAAGGCGAAGGCTGGGCAAGAGACTACTTACGTATACCAACCCGTGTAACGTGTTCTATGTCTTTTCCTGGCTCTCCTCGTATTCGCCGGAATAGTTTCTCTGCCACTTGCCAATGCTGTTCCTGTAATGCTTGCTACAGAGGGTAACCTTTTCCATTTCCAATTTTCATTTTAATATTACCAAGTCGCTAGCTAGGTTCAAATTCAATCGTCTAATGTTATGTTTCAGTGTTCTGTTAGTCCCTCAATTGCTCTACATGTTAATGTTGTGTTTGGCGTAACCCACTTGGGTTGGTCTGCTGATATTGGCTTGGAACCTGAGAGTGTGCTCCTCCTTAAGGTCTCTCTCTAATGTCAATTTGGGTTGACTAATTTAGCTTCTTAAAAAAAATGTTGTGTTTGGCGTTCGCATTTGTGTCCGTGCTTCATATTCAAGTGCATGAGGTTCCCCCTCGAGGGGGCTAGAAAGTTTGTCTACTGATGCTCCGTCACCTTGATATGATTTGAATGTTGCTTAATGAACCAGTTATCGATTTATCCTCCCTCCAGTTGATAACATATGTCTGTTAATTAGTGAATTACTAAAGTAGTTTCCCCTTCGGTCTTGGTGCGCATATGAGTATGCATGATAGTGGAATCTTATAAGGATTCAGGCTTGGCCTGTTGCTGTTGTATGATCCAAACAAATACATTCAAGTTTGAATTATAATAATATTGTTGGCAACTGGGTGCACCATCTTATCTATTGTGAATGGTGTTATTTAGTTTCCTTACCGTTTTTTTATAGGGTAATGCATACAGAATCAACATGAAAAATTCTGACTACGGTTTGAGCTCTTATTATGTTTTGGACTGACTACCATTTGTATATGCAAAACCTTTGATTGTAAAGACCAAATGCCTACTTCCATATATATGATATAATAGCATACTTTGACTATTGTGTTTTTTTTAAACATTTTCTCAGAGAGCTCTAAATGATGATGCTTGATATGTTTCGTCAAACACAGAAAAGTATCCCCTCAGAGGCATTATCTCTGCCAATGAGAATGCTTATCATGTACCTCCTCAAATAGTTTGCTCAAAAGGTTCTGTAGAGGAACTTTGTATATGCTTTTATGAGGACTTCAAGGTTTGAAATCTGATCTGCTTTGCAATATACTCGGCATATAAGAAACTAAAAGTTGTTGCAAAAATATTTTTATCTAACTTCATTAACTTCTAAGTGTTGAAGAGTATATTTGATTGTGCTATTGAACCAGACACTAAAGTTGACATGGTTACTTCAAAAGGATCATGTCCTAAATATGTTTGCTTGCCGGAACTTGTACCAATAGGTAAGTTCATTACTCTTTGATCTTTATGCCAGTATAACTGTTGCTGTTTCAGAATTTCAGTTGTTCTTGACTTTAACCGTCAAACTAGTTTTCTAAATGTTGTATATAAGTGGAGTGATGGATTAAGCAGGAAGGAAGGACCTGATCCATTGTCGATTTCAGTTAAGATGTAATGAAGGATTTGGATGAATCCACTAAGGAAACCGCGACTCTATCCTAGTTTCACTATTATTTATATATCCTGTTATTACACTCTTTCCCTAAGTAGCTCTAACCAACTATTTAACACTTTTGAAAGTTGAACTTTTAGGAGAGTTAGTTCATGGTAGACATTTTGCTGAGTTGGTCTGTTTCACAAGCATTTTAGATATCAGTAGTACTGAGATAGAGCGATAGGATACCAAGGCCCGGAATTCTGGTTGAACCAATCATTGGACCCAATTCACATAAGCATAGGTTTTAGAAGGTTACAGAGGAATGAGAGTTAGTTAGCAATTCCCTGATTTCAAGGGGTTTCTGTTATAAGTGAGGGAAGGCTAGTAGAGAGGATATTCAGAAAGTTGTAGTCTGTTATAGGAGTGATTTCTCTCTAGTTTAGGAGCTTTTGCTCTGGATTATGAGTTCAGTGAACTCTGGTTTTATCTTCTGTTTTTCACCATCGTATAGCCTTGAGCTCATTCCTTTCGATTCGATAATTTTCATTCCTTTAAATTTGTTAATCCTATCAAAGAGTACACTTTTATTTATTTCAGATGGAACAAGAAATTTCATTAGAGAAAAAGAAGTACAGATAGGGTGAACTAACTAAGTATGAAGCAATTCCCAATTTTTGCAAATCCAAGATTACATGAGCATAAAACCACAGAGAAGCCAAAAACTGTTCTGGGAATATTAGCTTCAAGAAAGATCCCTATGTTTGATAAGCATACAAGATTACCTCAAACACAGCCTACTTTCTGTTTGAGTCTCAAATAGATCAAGTTTGAGAGTATCATGTGATGGACTAAGCAACATGCGTTGGAGTTGCTCTAATGATGCAGGTTTTTACTTTTTAAAGTTATGGTAGTGTGCTTCTATTTGTAATTTTCTGTACCATGTGAAAACAACGAAGGCATGGACATAACTTCGTTTGGACGCTGTATCATTTATCAATTTGGAGATGACAAATTGGATTCGTGAAGAACCGGACATAAGCCTGCTAAACTTGGCCGGAAAAACGAAGAGATGGATGGCAGTATTATTTCGGGTCTATCTCAGTCAGCTGCTTTTTTTGGGGGTCAGGTCGTATCTTTTTCTTTATCATTGAAAGAATTTACATCTGTACAGTGAAATATGTTGTATACACATTTTTCTTTAATATCATTATATATTTATTCTTTTCTTGTGGACCTTAATCTTCATGTTAATATATATAGTCATAATTGAGAATACCCTCTCCACCATGTTAGTTACAACTTACAATATGATAATCATTACATCGTTTAATTTTATTTCCCCCTTTTTACAAACCTTTCCAAATAAAACTTCCTCATGATATCAATTTTTTCAAACACAAACACACCAAAAATATAGAGACAACAGATGAAGGCACCTCTGCAGCTCCTCTTCATAATTACCTTTCTCGGTTCATTCCTCCGTGCAAGGCCAGAAACCGACTCTTGTACCAGCAATCTGAACCTCAAAGCTCCAACCCCTTTTGATACAACCAACCTCCACTGTCTTTCTGTATGGGATGCTCAAGGTTTCATCCTCAGGGTAGGTACACCATTTTCAAATCTCATCACATATATATCCTTACTCCAATAGTATTACACATACCAATTATTATGTTTACTATTTTGCAGTATGTTCAGACTTCTACAAACATTTGGAGCTTCATTCTCTCAACTCCAGACACAAATTCTTACATAGCTATTGGATTTTCGGCCAGCGGCAGCATGGTAGGTTCAAGTGCAATTGTGGGGTGGGTGGCATCCAGAGGAGCTAGTGGAGGGATAAAGCAGTATTATCTCGGTGGGGTTACCGCAAATCAGGTAGTTCCTGATAAAGGAAACTTGCAGGTTATAGGCAATTCATCATTCATCAGTTTGCAATCTTCTCGTTTATATTTGGTGTTTCAGTTAGAAACTACTGAACCTTTGTCCTGGTTGATACTTGCCACTGGATCCACTGGTTTATTCCCCGCAGCACCAAATTATTCGCTAACAAAACACCTAGACAAGTTTTCCACAAGAATAGACTACTCAAAAGGTTAGTATATATTTAGTATTCAAGCTGTGGTTTCACTCAAGGTTTAAAAAACGAGCCACACCTGCGATCAGGGCTGTGGTGATTTTAATTTATAGTTGTCGAATGTAGTCACACTGGAAACCTTTATATTGCTAGAAAATTAGGCCAATGCTGTCGAAATTATGGTTGTTACTGCGTCCGTGAATGAGGCTGCATCAGCTGTATTTCATGAATTCAACTCCTTCGAAATAGTCATAAATGATTCGAAATAACCATAAATGATTGATATTTTCTTTTTAAGAAGAAACTATATGTTTTTTTTGTAAAGGACAACTAATTGGATGATTAATTGTCTATGAATCTGAATTGAAAAAAAAAAAAAAACATTTTCATCACAACTCTGGAAAATACTATAACTGAGCTATGGTTTGGTTATAGTAAGCCACATGTGGGGAAGAGTATAACTTAAGCCACAAAGTTTCTATAGTACAAAGTAGATGTGTTTTTACTTTCTTGCTTTCCATCAGTATAATTAGTGGCTAATGATCAACCACACATCATTATAGGTCATTATGTCTGTGGTTGAGAATTGAGGGGTTATAGTTGAAAATTCATTCACTTGGAGAAATTTTAGATTGGGTATGTACATAGTGGGTGAGATGTTTTTATCAAAAACAAGAAAAGCCAAAAAAGAGAAGTTAGGAAGAACAAATAGTGAAAAAACTAACCATTTTCTAGGTATCTTAGTAGATTTTCATAAAAAAAGCACGTAGATAACTTAGATTGTACGCAATTAATGATTAATGCTTACTCTCTTCGGTCTTAAATATAAACAAAAACATATTTATATATAGACATATTTTATTATATTTGAGATTAAAAGGAATACTATAGTTACAACGAACAAGTTAAAATAGAACGCTACTATTGGTAGAGATTACTCTTTTTATCATTATAAATAACTTTGGATGTTAGGAATGAAAATCAGATGGAAACACCAAAAAAATATAGTTTGAGTGACTAACAAATGATAACCAAAAATAGCACCCCTCTAATAATGCATGTAAAGTTTGAACTATAATATTTTAATTAAATCTCATTTGTTGAATAAAAGGTTGACTCTGTGTCAACAAAAAAGAATGAAAGGTTGACTTGTTAATGGTTTAAGTTAGCCTTCTACCAAATCTACTTAATCAAATACTATAATGTAATCATAATTAATAAGCATTGATAAACTGCCTCTACCACGAATACCATTGTTTAATTGGTAATAATTGCTCCTTTTTCTTCTTACCAATCAAATAACTTCACAAATCTCATGAATACTTTTACAAACACACAAGCATAAACCAAAGACAAAGAAATGAAGGCATATGAAACATTCCTCATATTCACAATTTGTTTTCTTGCTTCAGCAAACAATGGAAGTTCACAAGTGAATGGAAATTCTTCTTCACAAGGAGATGGAAATAGTTCACAAGGTGATTCATGTGACTCCAAGCTAAATCTCAGTATTCCTCTCAACTTTGACATAACCAAGCTCAATTGCCTTTCTGTTTGGAATGCTCAAGGATACATTCTTAGAGTAAGTGCATACTACTCTTGAACTTCAAATGTTTTTATCTATTTATTCAAATTTTGAATGTCAATATTTGCAATACAATCATCATAATTTTGAATGTCCTAATTAATTGCGACCGCATCTTCTCAGTGTCTCCACTCTCTACGGTCAAAAGTTGGCCATTGGCTCTAAAGATGGAGACACCGAAGATGATACGAGCTGACAGTGGCGGAACTAGGAAAAATTTACTGGGTGGGCCGCTAAAAAATTTATGACTTATAATTTATAAGTTTGTATTGAAAAAAAAAAATTGGTAACATTTTTTCATGAGCTTATAGCTTACTAGTTTATATATAGTTTACGAACTAATATTTTCACTTACACTTGAACTAATATGCGTACTGAGCGACTTATAATCATCAATAATAAACTCTAAACAAATATTTTCATTAATATTTGTACTAATATATATACAGAATAAATTAAAATAATTAATAATACACTTAAACTAATATCCTATATTTATGGGAATATTATTTTTTGGGGGTGGGGGTGGGCCGTGGCCCACCTAAGCCACCCCCTAGTTCCGCTGATGCGAGCTGATTTAACTGTGATTTGAGATCACATTTTGAGACTAGTGTAAAAAATCCTAACATGATATATGGTAGATAGATACATCCAATCAAAACGGACAAAACTTACGTGCAATTTCTTGTGTACTATTTTTCAGTCTTTTATCACATATGATCGAATTGATCCCATGATTATAAGTTCATTCCATTTAGGATTAGGAATTAGGGGTATGTTTTTTACATATCTATCATTATTGGGGCCCCTATAATCACCCCTTTTGGCTTCTTTTGTTCTGAAGCAAACTAAGAGATCCACAGGATGATTTGTCCTATTCAGATATTCACGACCTATAAATACAAAAATTTATTTCTTTTTGGATAGGCCCTCCAATACATGGATTGTCTACCTTTAATTTAATAGTATAAACAAAACAATTTTAAATTTAAATTCAATGTAAGAAATTTAATGTGACATTTTACTATCCAAGATCCAATATCTCAAAGTTTTCTGAAATTATGTTGATATCATCTTAAATTTTAATTAATTTCATATAATCTAATGCACATTAAAATCAACTATATGTATGCAGTATTCTCAAACTTCTTCAAACATATGGAGCTTCATTCTCTCAGCTCCAAACCAAAATTCTTATATATCAATAGGGTTCTCTCCTAATGGAGGCATGGTAGGTTCAAGTGCAATTGTAGGGTGGATTTCATCCAATGGAGCTATTGGAGGCATGAAACAATATTATCTAGCAGGGTATGCACCAAATCAAGTGGTTCCAGATAGAGGCAACTTAGCAATTATTAACAATTCAACTTTGATCACATCACAATCGTCGCGTTTATACATGGTTTTCCAGCTACAAACTAATCAACCTTTATCGCGGTTGATCTATGCCGTCGGACCTAATGGAGTCTTCCCTACAGTTCCAAGTTTTGCTCTAATGCAGCACCAAGACAAAGTTTCTGTAACTGTTAATTATGCCACAGGTAATAATTCTCATTTTTATAAAATTATGTAACAAATGGATGGAAATTTTCAAAAATGATAACAGTATTTTAAAAAAGTGATTTTTTTTCTTCACAAAAACAGTAACAAACGGCTTCTATTTCAGCAATTAATTATGAGTCATGCTAACAGGGCACTAGTTAAATAAACAAAAAAAAAAGTAAATGTTGTACTGAAAATAATTTTTTTTATATTTTTAAAATATTGACTATACAAATTTCAAGTAGATAGGAAAAAAAGTAAACAAGAAAAAAAAAATTAACATACAAGTCACACAATCAAGTAGTTACAAATCTTTGTAACTGGATGAAGATCAAACTACTCATATTTTGAGTCGTATTTTAAATTGATCATGTAAAGTTGAAACATTAACCGTCTGATCTTTATTTCAACTAACTAGCTAGTGAGGTTTTGTGATTGTATGCTTTTAACCTCAAAAATATATATGTTAGTTGTTGGTTAGCAATGAAGAAATGACACTCTTTTATACATGGAGTTGGTGATTACTTTATGATTTGATGATTATTAAGTGGGAATTAATTAAGCATGCTATTTAATGAAGACTTTTCTAGTGTAGTCTTGACCTTTTGGTTTGTTAATTTTGGCATATGTTATGTAGGATCAACATGGCCCATTTTCACTGTGAAAATAACTTAGACTTGAAACAGTGGTCAATTTGGGGAAAATTCTTCTCTAATCTTGTTGCCAAGAGAATAATTAAGTTGAAATGTAAGATCATAATATGACACCCTACCAAACCAAACCCATATGTCTTTTGTCCTTTTTTGTAAGGTAGAACCATATGTTCTGAAATCTAATTTGGTTCATTAGTAAAAGGCTGAAGTTGACACTCTTTAAATTCCAAAATTAAATTTTGAATATGATTTTCTCATCATAAAATATAAGTCGTCCGATTGAGATCGTACGGGACATAAGACAACTTACATTAATTTAGTTAAGAAGAAAGGATATTCAAAATTCATTTTGAAATATGGATTGTTTAGTAGATTTGGCGATTCACATCTCACATTTGAGACAATTTTAAAGTTAGCGAATTTTGGTTTACTCCATATAATTTTTTTCGATTACCCTCTATAATGTCAAGATTCTGTCCTTTTAACCCCTCATAAAATATATAGACTTAAAATTCCTCATAAATGATGACGTAACATGCTTAGTGAGGGGGTAAACCAAAATTCCCTAACATTACAGGGGTAAAAATGTCAAAATCTTAAGCTAACATATTTAATGAGGGGCTAAAAGGACAAAATCTTGACATTACAACGGGTAACAGAAAAAAATATTACAGAGGGTAAACACTATTTAACCCTTGTTAGAATATGTGCAAGTATTTCTTCCATTAATTTATAATGAGGATGTCATTCATAAGAATAATTGTCTTATCATTTTTTTATTTGTCTATCATTTTATTTGAAACAGGTTCAAGTGTATTAGGAAACTCATATGTGAACCTAAAAAGAAGCCATGGAGTGTTAAATATATTGGGATGGGGTATATTTATCATAATGGGAGCAATAGTTGCTCGTTATTTCAAGGATTGGGATCAATTTTGGTTTAATTTCCATGCTTCAGTTCAATCATTGGGCTTTATACTTGGATTAATAGGTGTAATTACTGGGCTTATTCTCAATAATCAACTCAATGTTGATTTTAATCTTCACAAGGCTCTTGGAATCATCATTCTTGTTCTTGCTTGCCTCCAGGTATTTTCTTTAGGTTATCGCTCGTCTAACTCTCTTAAAATGCGGTATTTTATATAAAAGAGAAACGAACAATAACATTTTGTTTAAAACCTTTGATATATTTTGTTAAATGATTGTTTTTTTAACAAGTCAAATAAATATATTAAAAAATAAGTTATGCACAAGGTGTGTCGAACAAAAAAAAAATACATCAAACAGTCGAAATTTTCATATCATGATTCAACTGTTTTATATAAGTCGATCGAACTGAAAAGAAATGATAATCGAACTATTCAAATAACTTAATTGTAAATAATATTAGTGTATTTGTTTTGGTAGGTAATGGCTTTTGTTGCTCGACCAAAAAAGGAATCAAAAGTGAGAAAGCATTGGAATTTATATCATCATAACATAGGGAGAATAGTAATTATATTAGCCATAGCCAACATTTTCTATGGAATCCATTTAGGCAAAGAAGGAAGTCAATGGATGGTAGCTTATGGAATTGTGCTTGCAATATTGCTCTCTATTGCAGTAATTTTTGAGATTGGACTGTGGAGTAAAGACTAAATTCTTTTCTTTATTTAGATAATTTTAAATTGTTTCATCATTGGTTTTCATCTTGGAGCTCTTTAGATTCTTTTGTAATCTTATTTTACCAGATGATTAGAAATGGATTAATTTTACATTAAACACATATTTTAGTGTTATCCAATTAATATTGAGATTGAAATACCAAACCTCTAACTAAGGCATTGAGCTCAGGTGGTTAATGAACTCTCTTTAGGACAAATTTAGTTATGATATTAAATTTGTTGACTATTGATATTGTTTTTACAAATTTAATTTTTTTTGAAACAAATTTATTATTATTTAAAAGAGATAATTGATTAATGTTTTATTTAGATACTAGTATTTTTTTTATAAATTCCTGAAAAATATATAATATAATTAGAGGTATATTAATTTAGAAATGATTAACTCACTTGAAAATTTGAAATAAACATTATAAAAAGATAAAGAAAAACTAGAAATGAGTTTTTTATTTTATGTGGACCTAAACCAGAAATGAACATGCATATGAACATGCATATGCTCAGAATTGGTCTCATCTTTGGATAGAAAGTGATTCTAAACTAGTCTGCTTGGCCTTTAAATCTCCGAATATCATTCCTTGGAAACTAAAGAACAGATGGATGAACTGTATATACATGACTAGAAACATGAGCTTCATTATATCTCACATCTATAGGGAGGGCAATCATTGTGCAGACAAGCTTGCTAATCTCGGGTTATCTTTGCAAGGTTTCACATGGTGGACATCTGCTCCAGTTGAAATTAGGGAAGATTTAACTAGAAATAGGTTAGGTTTTCCTTATTTTAGATGTTGCTAGCTAGTTGTTTTGTTTCCTTTGTTGAGGGTTTAGGCTTGGTCCCCCTCTTTTGTATCCCACTTTTTTTTTTATCTATGATATTTGAAGTTTAAAAAAAAAAAAAAAAAACCAGAAATGAGTTTCATATTTGTATTAAGGAAAATGATATTTCAAGACATACTTTCAAATAAGAATACAACAAATATACATATTTGTGTACTTTTTGATATAATATTTTTTGCATTCCTCGAAAACTGTGCATAGAGTGGAACAAAATACGATGTTGTATGTTTGTTATTGAAAATGTGTTTAAATAACACACCTGTTGTGAATTCGATTAAAAATAACACCAATAATAGAACTTGATGTGTGGAGCAAATACGATTAAAGCAACCAAATCAAGTGAACGACAATAATAATCACAAAACAATGATAAACGGCAAGAAAGAAAAAACACAATAGAATTATTTACCCAGTTCGGTCAAAGTAACCTAATCTGGGGGAGAGAGCAACCCTCTGTTCCACTATCAAATGAAGTACTTGATTACAATTAGGGTTGGGAACAGGCCAGGCCAGGCCTTGACAGGCCTGAGCCTGGCCTACGATTTTTTTTCAGGCCTAAGCCTGGCCTGTGGCCTATCAAATAATATTTTTTTTGGCCTGGCCTGAGCCTTTTAAAAGCCTGGCCTGGCCTTGTAGCCTGTTTAAAAGCCTGTGTTACATTAAAACTTCTCTATATAGTTTTTTTAAATAGGCTAAACAGGCCTTAAAAAGTTCATATTTAAATTTTTATAATTTCTACAACATTAAGAAAAAGCTAATAATATGATTAACACAATAATTAAAAATTAATCAAATAACAAATACGATTACGAAAAGTCGCAATAATTAAAAATTAATAATATTTATATAAATAATATTTTTTTTATAAGATATAAATAATAATTATTATAAACAGGCCGGCCTATCAGGCTTCGTAGGCCTTTTTAGAAGCCTAAGCCTGGCCTATTTATGTAAACAGGCCGTTTTCAAAGCCTAAGCCTGGCATTTTTAATAACCAGGCCAGGCCAGGCCAGGCTTATATAGGCCAGGACGAAGGCCCCTGTAGGCCGCCTGGCCTATTCCCAACCCTAATTACAATGAAATCCTCCAAAGAATTTCTTCCCGTGACCAAAAAATTCAATATGGAAGTGTTTCTCAAGGTGATGGATCAATCCCAACCCTAGTGTTTGCCCAAGAAAAGTTCTCTTATAAACCCTAGTCTTTTGTTGGTTTAAGAAACCCTAAAAACACCTTAAAAGAGTCAGAAAACGCACCGCCTATAAATAGACTCGCGCAGAATACCCTACCTCTCCGTACTCCCGAAAAAATTGCTTGCCTCCAATTGCCCTTGGATTTTTAGGACAATCCACAAGCTACACTGTACACTCTTCAAACCCCGGATTGTAGCTTTCCGTACTCTTGAAGATATGCTTGCCTCCAACCAACCTTGGAAATTTTAGGTGGTTTCACAAGCTGCAACCTCATACTCTCCTTGTGTCCAACTACCTCCAGCAGTCTAACAAGTTACCAAGCCTGATCACCGTTGCTTCCACACAAGATCTCCATAGCCATACCACTTTGATGTACCTCCACCTCAAACTGAGTTTCCTCCACCAAAGCCTCAAAACCGGTATATCCACTATGTCTTTCACCTTGTAACCTAGTATTCTTAGCACCGCCTCTCCAGGCTGATGTTGAGTATTATTCCACCGCCTCTCCAGGCCGATGTCGAGTATTATTATCACCGTCTCTCCAGGCTGATGTTGAGTATTCTTACCACCGCCTCTCCAGGCTGATGTTGAGTATTATTACCACCGCCTCTCCAGGCTGATCAATCTTCTATGGTACCCAATTTGTGACTATGAGTGCTCCCGCAATCTCATAGCCTTCCTCCTCACCCTTCTGTTGGATTAAGATTGCCACCATCTTCACTGTCCACAACCCAAAGTCGTTACTCCCGGTGAATTTCTCAATTTCCCACTTAGAACCCATGGTACCTTAATTCGTTTGATCCCTTGCCCCACGGTGGGCGCCAATTATTGTGAATTCGATTAAAAATCACACCAATAATAGAACTTGATGTGTGGAGCAAATACGATTAAAGCAACCAAATTAAGTGAACGACAATAATAATCACAAAACTATGATAAACGGCGAGAAAGAAAAAACACAATAGAATTGTTTACCCAGTTCGGTCAAAGTAACCTAATCTGGGGGAGAGAGCAACCCTCCATTCCACTATCAAATGAAGTACTTGATTACAATGAAATCCTCCAAAGAGTTACAAGAATTAGCCTTGTTCCTAATTCTACCCTAAGCCCGAATTTCTTTCCGTGACCAAGAAATTCAATATGAAAGTGTTTCTCAAGGTGATGGATCAATCCCAACCCTAGTGTTTTCCCAAGAGAAGTTCTCTTATAAACTCTAGTCTTTTGTTGGCTTCAGAAACCCTAAAAAAGAGTCAGAAAACACACTGCCTATAAATAGCCTCGCGCAGACCTCACTGCGCCTTGCGCAGGAGGCAGGAGCTAAAGCTCTACCTGCGTATCACAGCTGCGCCTCGCGCAGGAGGCAGTAACTTGTTTTTTTTCTAGGCAATTACAACAACACCTCTTGTATTAATGTTTCAACTTTCAATAAAATAAAATGACCAGCTCTTGGCTCAAAAGAGGTCTTAACCTATTGATAGGCATGACCATGTAGATGTGTGAGCTAGTCTTCCACTACTAAAAAAAGGCAAATTAGTGACGAAAATTAGTGAGGGAACAAAATTCCTCACTAACTATGACGGAATTAGAGAGGGAAAATTGCATTAGTATATAAACACTTATTGTTGTGTTCAGAAGTCCCACATCGGTTGCGAGATGACCTGAATAAGTGTTTATATACTAGAGACAATCCTCACCTTACAAGTCGGTTTTGTAAGGATGAGTTAGGCCCAATACTTATTTCTAAGTTGGGATCAGAGCCTCTTCACGATCCGTTGGGCCACCTGTTATCAGGTTTCCGGAATCGGGCCACCCACTGTTTATATCCACGCACCAAGCCCAATAATGCTAGGCGTGAGGGGGTATGTTAAGAAGCCCAATACTCATTTCTAAGAATATATAGTGTGCTTAGACATTATACATTTGATTTCATGACTATACAAATAGACTAGCTCATAACCCTTACTATACAAATTATCTAGTTATTACAATCATAATTCTTTATTTCTTTTTCACTTTCGATGATCCAAATCTGTCAACTTTGAACCAACAATTGGTATATAAGGACCGGGTAATTTCTTAAAGAAGTTCGGTTATTTGAATGATTTAATCATGGTTTTATTCTAATCGAAGAGATTTAAAAATATTAAATCATATATATATATAATTCCTAGATAGTTGTGCAACCACTAATCTAACCCTAATCCACGTCAGTCACTTATATCTAATTAAACCACTCAATAATGTCACATCACTTCTACTTACATCATTGTCATCTCTATACACTTTTAATATGCCTACATTTATATACCTATGACTTTTCATTATACATCCACTCAACTAATAATAATAGATTTTACTAAATTATACGCACTAATTAATCTTTTATATTACATATTGAATTATAGTGTCCAATTAAGAATCAAATGCACAGTGTATGAGTATCACCACAAACCATTTTCATAGCGACATGACAATTTATGGATTACCAACTTATTTTGGTAGATGCAATAGGATTCATTGTAATCTTTTCGAAATGTATAAACACATCTTTATTATCTATCTTATATTTACATCACTTTTTTTTTATTATTATTATTTTGTTGTTATTGATGTTATTATTATAATTTTCATAATACTTATTGTTTCAATTTATACGAATAATTTTTCAACATTACAATATAAAATACTGCATAATACCTGTGCATCGCACGGGTGTGGGACTAGTGATATTAATGTCTCATCGGTTTGTGTTAGATTCAATTTCTAAAATATCAATAAACGGCAGAGTCAAACATCAATATAATGTGTTACAAGTGATTGGTATTTTGACCCTTTAACTATTTAGTCATGAGTTCGATTTCTGCGTGTAAATGATATTTTGGATTTACCAAAAAGAACACGGATTAGTCGGTCGTAGATCGGATACCGAATTGTTATTTTTTTTTTAAAAAAAAAAACAGCTTACTACATGACAATAATTCAAACAAGGTAAGCCTTCTTTGATTCACAAACGCTAACACCTAATGATTAATTTGAATACAACCATAACCTTATATGTATGTCCTGTTCCAGCCACCGCTGTCAATAGCAAAGTAACTCGTTAATTCCAATGTTAATATAACCTGTAACATTTCTTATCTTTCAATATTAATTAAACTTGACATAATTAATTAAGTGTATTCTACATATTATTCCTATCTGTTCTTAATGAAGATGGCATACTTTTGTTTATTAATCTTTCTCATTCTCCTTTGTAGTTCATCAATCCTTGTGACATGTCAAGATTCATGTGCCTCTAATTTGGTGGAACTTCAGCAACCAATTCCTTTTGATACAAAATCACTTCTTTGCAGTCCTGTTTGGCCTGATCACAATTTCATCCTCAGAGTATGTGTTGTTGTGTTTTAGAATTTTAATTTTTTATTTTGTTTTGTTTTTCATTTAACAATCTATCCATATTTTCTTTTAGTCTTAATTAGTTGAACATTTTATATAGCATCACAGTGCGAATGTCTACACCGTCACTAAATTTCTATGGTCATTTTGGTCGACAAACCTGCCTTTTGAATGAAAATCTGGCGACTTATATTCTAACTTCACTAAATTTCTATGGTCATTTTGGTCGACAAACCTGCCTTTTTAAATTGGTCTCAAAATCGGTCATGATTTATTTTTCTTATTTAATGAACAGTATACCAAGGCTTCATCAGATGTATGGAGCTTTATATTCTCATTCCCAACAAACATAAAAGCATATGCAGCTATAGGGTACTCAAAAGATGGTAACATGGTTGGTTCTACAGCAATTGTAGGGTGGATGCCCTCTCCAGGGGCAGGAGGAATGAAAATGTACTCTCTTGATGGAAAATCAGCAAAAGATGTGATTCCTGACAAAGGAGAACTTTATATGATGAATGCTTCCATAGTTCCAGCTAGCACTTCATTAGGTTACATGATTTTCCAATTGAAAGCTACACAACTTACTACAAAATTGTTATTTGCCATTGGACCAAATGGTGTATTTCCTAATTATCCAGATTATGCCTTGTCCAAACATAGTGGTCAAATATCATTGGTCATTGATTATTCAAAAGGTTAGTAAATTATGCATTTATATACTTAATTTGTTCTTGGTTAAATTAACCTTCATGTCTATAATCATGTGTGCAAAGTTTTTTAATATTAGTTTTAATATCTTGATAGATTTTAAATCAACCAAATCATTAGTTCATTATTTAAAATGTTCATTATTTAAAATTAGGGTCATATAATATGACAAGTTCCGAATAAAAAAATTAACCATTAAATAATACAATAATTTTAAAGTTTTAAAAATCGATTACACAAGTACCATTTTTTTAGACTCTTCAATATGTTAACATTTTCTTGATCATTTGTTCATAACTGCGATCTGTCTTCTTCGGTGTGGTACTCCGTCTTTAGGTGGTTAGGGGTTCAACTTATTTTGTCTCGGGGGATTGTATGGTTGTTACAGATATTCCTAGAGATGAGTGTTGGTAGGATAGCTTATTCGGGGTACCAGTGGTTGCTAATTTGGCATGTTGTTATTTGGTCGATTTGAAATTTTTGAAATGACTTTATCTTTGCTTGAGGAAATTCGTCCATTGATTACCTGGTGGATAGGATGAAGCTCTCTTCGTGGAAGTGGTTTATGGCCAAAAATCCTAGTATCCCCTGCTCTATTTTTGAGTGGGAGGTACAACCCATTTTGTATTGGAGTGTTAGATTGGTGTCTTATTGTGGTGTCCATTAGTCTTGGTGGCATGGTGCAGTGCGGCTCTACTTTTTGCCTCCTCTTCTTTATTGTTTGGAACCTTAGTACTCCTTGTTTTGTGAACCTTTTTTGTATATTTTAAAATAAATATTGCCATAAAAAAATTAAATATTTCTTTGAAATTTTAAATAATCTCTCTGCGACAATTTTAAAAACTAAATTGATTGACATAAAGTTTTTTATTTCATGGATCATTTTAAATTTTAGTTAATTTTAGAGATTTTTTTTAATGACAAATATATTATATATAAATATAAAAACAGAATAAAAGTACGAGAGAAAGTTAAAAAAAAAAACAAAGAGATATCAGAAGTACACTCTACTAGAAAATAAAACTACAAGGAGACATTTGTCAACAAAAAAAAATACAAGGAGGCACCTCACCAACAAACTAGAACTCCTCAAATGCACCACAACGAGAAGAAGAATACCCATCTGAATGAGGGAGACAAAGATTAATCACAGGTATAGGACAAAACAATCCAATTCTCCTAATCCATGGAGACTCAACACGACATCCAAATAAACTATACCTGTTCAACATATTACATAAAGTGATCCATCATGTGACACCTATCATTTTAGGGTACACTAAGTGATCCACTCCTTTTAAATGTTATTTTTTTTCATACAATTAAAAGTTTTTTTATTTTTTTTTTATTTTTATTTATGTAGCACAATTAAAAGTTAAAACTATATATTTCGGTCTATCAATCAATGTGAATATTGTAACTTTGGTATCTTGAAACAGGTACAATTAGAGAAGTTTCTAATCTAAAACTTAGAAGAAGCCATGGCATCCTAAACATTGCATCATGGAGCATTCTAATGATAATAGGATCCATAATTGCACGTTATTTCAAGCAATGGGATCCCATTTGGTTTTATTTGCATGCTTCTATTCAAATATTTGGATTTCTAGCTGGCATAGTTGGAATATTTTGTGGACTTGTCTTGTCTAAGAAACTTGATTCTAAAGTAACTCATCACAAGAATATAGCAATTCTCATTATCGTTCTTGGATGCCTCCAGGTTAATTTTTCTATAATTTATTTATTTTGCTAATTTACATTTGAGAGTTCATCAAGATATTATATATTGATATATAATTTGGTATTATATTTCTACAAAAAATTTCTAAGTGTCATCAATATCTACGTGCAAATGCAGAAATTAATTTAGCAAGTAGAGTAAAATCACAATGAGTGATAAACTTTCCCATTAGAATATGTATGTTGACCCTAATTGTATTTCCTACTGCCTTATGGTTTGATTTCATATATAGGTATTGGCCATTAAATTACGACCAGGAAAAGATTCAAGGATACGTAAATATTGGAATTGGTACCATTATAACATTGGAAGAATTTTGATTTGCTTTGCAGTGGCTAACACATTTTATGGACTCCATTTAGGAGGTGAAGGATCTAAGTGGTTTCTTGCTTATGGAGTTTCAATTGCAATCTTAGTTATTTTTGCTTTCATTTTGGAGATAAGAAAATGGATTATTGTTAGAAAAGAGACTAACTCCACAAAGATTCCATCTTTTCCTCAATCCAATGTGGAGTTAGCTTACTAACATTTTTTTTAGTACTCAGTATGAATCAAACATGAAACATCATTTGTAATTTTCAATGTAGCACACAAAGATTACATCCTTTGTAAGCAGCACTACAATATATTTCTCTCTTTTTTTTTTTTTTTTAAAAGAATATTTGCAAGATAGATACTTGGGTCTCTTAACCATTTGGTCTTGGGTTCGATCCCCGACCGGTGCGTATGGAGAAACATTTGTTGGCATAGATCAACCGCTTAAATGGATATCCGTTACGTCGAGGGGATTAGTCTCTGCAGTTGCGCGCGGAGGATATCTTTGATTTAAAAATATAATAAAAATTGCAACACTTATTACTATTAGTAAGCACAGTTCGCAATGTTGCCGAGTTTTTTTTTTTATTGTAGGACAAATATTGTATAGTGCAACACTAATTCTGTTATAAAATTATATTTGTTATTGTAAAATAGTTGTTCATTGTATGATAGTTATAAATGTAATATTATTATTATTATTATTATTATTATTATTATTATTATTATTATTATTATTTTGGCAAAGCAAGAACCCAAAATATTATGAGATATGTTATATAAACATTATTCTATCGTATTTTTATTTAAAATTTGGCGTGAAATAACTTCAGTGAAAGAGAAATAATAATAAGCTTTAACTCATGCCTAATGCAAATAAAAATGCTACTGCAATAGTATGATAGTAAATGGTTTCGGGTCACTTGAATTTTAGTTTCTGTACTTTCAAATCTTTTCAATTTGACCTTACAACTTCAAATCACTTTTAATTTAGTCCCTCTTTATTTATTTTTTTGCTAATTTGGAACAAAATTGATGATGCTGACTCATCAAATACATTATGGTAATGACACAATTACCCTTATATGAAAGTGAAACTCTAATCCCTTTTTCAAAGCCGGCCTCTTGAAAACATCAACTATATACATTTTAATGGTCGACCATATGTAAGTATTTTTCCTTAATTTATTCTTCACCACGTTTGCTGATTACCCATGAACTATTCAATAATTCAAAATACGAATTTTCTTTATCAAAATTTCTAATTGTTGTGAGAATATTCTTTATATAACACTAAAATATCAAATATAATTAGAACTTGGGAAACATATTGCATGGAAATATAATTAGGAAAATCAAAAGCAAAAAAACAAAAAAAATTGTTGCCATCCTCTCCCCTCTTTTGTACTAGAAACAATTGTTGGGCTGAACTACACCAGATGTGATTCCTCCAGCATGATTACACAGTGATTCAGCATTTTGGTTTTTATACGTAAGCATCACATCTTCCAAGCTTATTCCAGTGCATGGATTTAATGGACTACAATTCAATTTAACTGCTACTTCTGTTGCTGAACTTCCATGAATATCTTGAAAAATAATGTTGCTAATTTTAACCCCTGAAGCCTGCTTATTTGTCAACATATAGAAAAATAATCAGCTTATGTTAGGTCATATATATATAACATGTCAATAGAGCAATAGGGCAAAACTTGAATTAGAGATATCAATAGGGCAAGACGGGGGTACGGAGTACTCTCTTGTTCTCTATTCCTACCACAAAAAATGCCTTGACATCGTCCCAGTTTTCCACCTTTGGGAGTTTTTCTCTCTGACTTCATTTACGTGGAGATCCACTTGAATGAGGACAGTGAGAAAAACTTCTACGGTCCTACCATCCAAAAAAGAAGAAAACTCACCTGACCAGGACAATCCTTCTCATTAGGACAATAATTTTGGTCTATTACAATAGGATTTTGAACATTAACCATGGTAGCATGTTGGAAAATAATGTTTCTTGCAAAGCCATTGCTAGGCCTCCCCCAAGACTTAATTCGTACACCATTTTCAGTTCCAATAAATTTCACTGTTTTAACTGTTACGTTTTGCACACCAAACTCTTCAAATTCCTTTCCCAAACTCCCAACACTACACAACAAATATTGAAGCATTAATGTTAAAACAAGAATACACACAACACACATATACTCCCACTATCCCATATTATAAAAAATAAAAAAAAATAAAAAAATTTCATGTTCCAAATTATAAGCAAAAAAAACTAACTTTTATCATTTTCGAGATAGACTTTTACTTAATTTACTCTTTTTTTTCTTCCCATAATCAATAACCAATAAAAACTCTTTTTACATCTTTCCATAAAACTTATTTCAACAAAAACACAAAAAACCATCTTCAAATTATCATATTTTACTTTTCTTAATAAGTATGAAAATATTTTTTATACTTATATTATGAGACGGAAGGAGTATATGCTTCTAGAAGTATACTTTTTAAATTACTAGAAAAATAAGAAATGCCAACAAAATTTAAAGACAAAAAAAGGTGTGTAAATAAGCTTCTAAAAAATGAGTACCTAATTCCATGTCCTGGTCCACAAGCTATGTTTTCTATCCACAAATTTGTTGTTCCTGGTCCAATTGAGATGCAATCATCACCAGTAGCTATGTTGGAACTGAGGATGGTGACACTTGATGATAGTTGAACATGAATACCGTCAGTATTAGGACTATTTCCTGCGGCTGTTACCTTAATTCCTTGTACTTTGACATTATTGCATCTGTCTATCACTATGTGGAACATTTGGCTATTCAATGAGGTTATCCCATTGATAACAATGTTGTTGGAATTGGCAAATCTTAAGTTCTGTAATTATATTAAAAATAAAAAAAAAACCGGCATCAATGTTTGATTAATTAAGTTTTTACTCTCTCCAGTCCTTATTATAAGAAAATATTTGTTTTTTAGATTTATAGAATGTTTGATGTATTTATACCACATTATGAACTAGATAGATCAAACATTCTATGAATCTAAAAAACAAAACTTTTGTTATAATAAGGACCGAGGGGAGTAATAATTATTTTCTCTATGATAAAATATAAGCAAAATTTACTTTTTAGGTTTATTATATAATTAATGTATCTAATCTATAATATAGACCTGATACAATAATTATATAGTGAATTTAAAAAATAAATTTTAATTATATTTTGTCAGAGAATAAGTAAATACATTTTTTTCAAATAAATAAATAAATGTTGAAAAATCATTGCCACATAATTATTTAAAAAAGAACAAAATATATAATTAATATATCAAATCCAAAGCATTAAGTCCAACTAAAAATTACCACTACCTCCGTCCCTAATTATAAGACCATGTTTGACTACTGCACGTACGCCAATTGATGACAACTTGCATGATGTTTTTAGTAATAGATTAGTATAGTTTTATAGTAATTGAAGCCCAAAAGCATGCAAATATCGGGAAAAGTGAAGTTACAAGGACCAGAAGCAAGAAAAGTGGAAAAAGCAGCAAAAAAGGACAAAAATGTAATAAAGCAGCGCAACCATCGTACCCACGATGAGGTTCAACGTGGCGCGATGAGAAGACGGTTAAAAATTGAAAAAAATCTGCAGAAAATCTTTTCCATCGTGGCACGATGGCTTGTCATCGTGACATGATGACTTGAAAAACACGCAGAAAATCCGGAAGAAATCTTCCATCGCACCACGATAGGATCCATCGTGGCCACGATAAGGCGAAAATACACGCCATCGTGGCCACGATGGGTGCGATGGATGTGCATAAAAAGCCCAAATCCAGCTACAAAACTATAAATAGAGCATTCTTCCTCCGCTATTATTCATTCAGAAATATTGAGACTTGTTCAATATTCACTCTAGAGTAGGATAACTCTAAGGAGGATAGGCAAGGAGGCCAAGGAACTCCAAGGCCAATAAAGTTCTTTTCTTTCTGTCTTTGTAATTTATTTTTCCTAGGTTAGGTTGAGTCGAGATACTCCCTTACGAATGCTTGGTTGTATTATTTATAATATTTATAGATTCAGTTATTTCTATTTCAAACTCTTTTGTTGTCTGGTTTTAGTTATTTTAATATTGATCACATTAGAATAAAATATAAGGACCTAGTGGATATCGCATAGAAAACGAAGCTAGAAATCCCGATCGAAGGACAACATACTAGGGCCTATATGAGACCATTAAATTCAGTATCTGACGTCTTAGTATAGGATTGGAAAGTACGATAATTTCCACCTTGCAGAGTATGTCTGTGGATAGGTGACTAGTTTTAGGCACACGTGACAGCTTATAATTTAGGGGTCACTAGGGTGATAAGACCAAAGTTTAAACGAAAAAGTGGAGCTCTGGATAATGGTGTCTAAATAAAGTAAGGGTAACCTTTAACTAGGCTCTGTAAAGCTTGTAATAGAAATATGAATAGATATTGCTTCAAACCTATTTTCAACAGTCTAAATCCTAATAGAGGGAAATAATTGAGCAACGAAGCAAGAGTAAAGGAGGGATCCGACCTCACTTAACCACCCCGTGTGGTCACACACACCTTTTATTTTTCGCAATTTACTTTCCCGCAATTTATTTCATTCAATTTACTAAAGTAACCGCAAAGATACCTTCTTAAACAAACAAAGCGAAGGCAAGTATCATATTCTTAAGCGAAACTAGTAACCTTGGCACAATTCCTGTGGAGAACGATAAACTTATCACTTTATTACTTGGTAATGATTCTGTGCACTTGCATAACCACTGTCACCAATGCATAATTTTGCTCACTAATATCTTTATTGTCTATTAGTAAAAATTATAAAAATTTAATATTTTGAAAATACTCATCAAAAAAATTGAACAAGATCTTATATGCTAATATTTACATTTATATATTATTAAAAAAAATACGGTCAAAATAAGATAAATGAATAGTACATTTTTATCAAACAGAGTGTTATAATTAAGGACGGAGATAGTAAAAAATACATAATTTTTAAAAAAGGAATTTAAAGTACTATTACTAAATAAAATTCATATACAAGCATCACTCTGTAAATAATTCTTACAAAATGAATCTAAACACTCACATCCATCAAATTCATTCGAGTTCTCACTTAATATTTTATATTACTTCACATTTCTTAATTATTTAAATAATTCAACTATATCTTTTAGATATTCATGCAACTCATTAAACATTTAAAATGAGTCCCACTTGACCCTACAATATTGCTCATATTTATATTTTACATTGTATGTCAATTGTTTGTAGGAAAAAAAAAAACAAAAGCATGTCTATGTGGCACTTAAGGTGCGATGCTATCCAGAGAAGCGTTCACTTCTGGGAAAAAGTTAAATATCAATTTACTGACAAGGAACGTTGTTGGACATTTAAAATACGATACAAAAAGTACTGATAATGATGCTCAGTGATTTTAAAGATATCTATCATCTCACTCAATAGTATAAAATGTATCAAACTAGTTAGGAACCCGTGCAACGCACGGGCGAGGACGGTTGTATTATCTGACTAAATATATCACTTAGACAATTGGTTTTTAATATAACACAATCATATAAAAAAGACATATAATAATATAATTGTTGTTATAGTTAAAACCTAAACCAACAAATAAACAATAACTTAAGAGTATCATCCAGAAAACGCACGGGGAAAATAGTTAGATAAATGTTAACATAATACAACTATATTATAAGGAAAATATAATACAAAATTTGTCCTAACATTGTTTTTAATAGTATAGACTATTGTTCCTAATTCATTTACCTTATCAATAGTTTATACTATAACCTCCCGTGGTATAAGAATTGAATAATAAAGAGTGACAAAAATTGAACAATAGTTTATACTATAGCTTCCCGTGTTATAAGAATTGAACAATATAGAGTGACAAAAAATTTAACTTTAGGAACTACCAACCTCCACAGGAGCCGAGAGCTAAAATCTCACCGGAGGAAAAAAATTTCATTCTTCCGTCTTGATACAATGAAATGACACGGAATAGAGGAACAACTTACTTGATTATATGATTTCTTTATATATAATATCAATAGTCTATACTATAGTCTCCCGTGTTATAAAAATTAAACAATAAATACTGACAAAAAGTGAACAATAGTCTATACTATAGCCTCCCGTGTTATAAGAATTGAACAATAAAGAGTGACAAAAAATTTAACTATTAACTATACAATGAAATGACATGGAATAGAAAAATAAATTACTTAATTGTACGATTTATTATATATAATATCAATAGTCTATATTATAAGGAGATGTAGCCACTCTCCCTAATTTTCATAATTTTTTCTGGAATTTTGTCTTTGAAAACTCTTCATTAGATGAATTTAATTTTTCTTATTGCGAAAGTGAGCACTCAAAGTATATGGAAGAAATGTCTCAAATGAAATCATATATGCAATTTTTGTTCGGTTAATTTTTGGTTTTGAATATCATGACTGATTTTTTATACCATCTTTTATATGTAAATTTTTGTAAAACAAAGGGACTAAAATTAAAAACCGTAAATTTAGAGGGACCAAAGGAAATTTCAAGAGGGACTAAAAATATCTCTAATAGCTACCAACTGAGGTACCTTTCTGGGATGCCTCCCTTTTTTTTTTAGGAATATAAAACTCGGAACTTAATTATATTAAAGCTACATAGCATCATCCCTTAGTTTGTTTTTTTTTTTACTCAACCCCTCTATAATATTGACATTTCACAAATTGAATTAAATCACCAAGGTAGACAGACGATGAGATTCAAACAATTACAATTACAATTAATTAAAAAGGAACAAACAATAACACGAAGAAACCTGCCCAACTTGAAGAAATACACCACATTTATTTTACAAATTTACTACATTCAAGATTCAAGGCGAACATTAAGAAAGGCAAAACGCCTATATATCTTTATTGAGCAGACATATTTTATGTATGTGCTAACTCTATCTGTATACATGAAGTTAGAATTATTAAATTGTAGTTAGTCTAATTAAGTGAGAAATATTGAAAGCTTGATATTGAAAGTTATTCCCATATTTCCCTTCACCTTGTATCCACTTTAACCAATAGATCCTGAAAGACATCAACAACTGTTGAACCTCGCAAAAGTTTTAGAAACAAAATCAGATTGACAAATTTACAAAGTAAAAGGAAACATTAAATTAGGCACAATGAGTCTGAAATTTTGCAAGTTTCAGATCAAGCATGGAAGAAATATAATAATATTTAAACAATAATTTAGAAAAAATATTTGATTTATGACATCACTGCCAATAAGCTAAAAACTTTATATCAAAAATAATTGAATGAATAAAATATAGGACCGGAAAATTAAGGACCGGAAATCAATATATACATGGTGATTGGACATACACCCCATCAAATATAATATTTAATAACTAAACTTTTAAACAGTGTTGTAATATAGCGGCTATAGCGTAGTGGAACTTGAGCAAATCATACACTATTCAGCCAAAGTATGGTCAAACAGTGGCTATTTTGGCGCTATAGCAATGTAGTGTAGCAGAATGATAACTATTACATCTTGGATCTAGGGATACACTATGGTAAAAGTCATAAAAGGGGCGCACATGCCCAACACCAACATCAACAATGGCATGAGCTCTCACGCTGTCTGCAACTGTACATACAATAACAGAAAGAGTTTCTACCTGCACACATGAAATGTTTTTATCTGGGCTATTTTAGGCACATAAATTTCTAGATACAAACGAAAATGAATCTATGACTCTTAACTTTCTTGTCTAAAACCAATAGGTCCAAAGCATGGATTATGTATGTGCAGGACTCTTAACTTTCTTTTCTCCCCATTCATGCCCTAGGCAATAACTTTGTTAAGTGAAGGGGAACAAATCGAATCAACAAATACTTGTAGATTAATACACCATACACTAGTACAGAAAACACTTTTTACATCTGGCCAAAACCCCCTTTTACATCTGGCCCAAGTCAGAGGTAGATGTACGAGAAGTAGTAAGTTTATGCTTTTTACATCTGACTTACGCCAGATGTAAAATCGACACTTTTTACTTCTGTTTCGTATGGTCAAGCTTTCCACAGATGTAAAATCGTCACTTTTTTTAAAAAAAAAATAAAAAAATCCTGTATTTTTGTTTTTTAAAATCCTACATTTTTTTAAAAATCCTACATTTTTTTTAAAATCCAACCCACATGCCAGCATCCAAAACATAACTTCACAACATACAATAATCAAGAACTGATACATTCAATCCTACATTAAAAATCAAGAACATGATACTGCAAATATTTTTAGTTTTACAAAATCACAAACCTGATGAATAAAAGAGATATCATGGTTTTGATTAATCAATAAGTAATTACACACATAAAACTAACAAAATCACAATACACTTCCTAAAGAACCTGATGAATAAAAGAGAGATATCATGCTTTTGATTGCTTCAGTTTTACAAATACTTTTGTGAAACTCTAACATCCACACTCATGTTCAATAAGTTGATGAATAAAGAAATGGAACTAGAAACAAAAGGCTGCAGCAGGAGAGATCAAACAACTTTTCCACTAACCTGCATTCTTTGTCAATCTGCAGGCATGCTTCATGCATATTGATACCTACGCGATCCATCAAACTTTCCTCCGTAACACGATGCAATTATGATAGTTATTGTTGAACAGCCTCAATTGAATTAACCCAAGTCTGCAAATGCAACCATATATCCATAAATAAACTTCTACAATATATAATCATCTAATTTTAAATTAATAGCATGAAGGTCACAATTATGATAGTTAGAAGCTAACACTTTAGGCCTGTCAATAAACACACAAAATGAAGCTGACATTTTAAGGAAATATAACCTATCATTCCTTTAAAAAATTATCAAGGTAAACAATAATGATGATAAGGATAGAAAAATGCACTTTGTTCTTCTCTATTTTGGCTTGAGAAATAACCAATAACTAAGTCATGCAACCAAATAATTAAAAGAATTAGTAGGCAAAAGAAAAAGAGACATAAACCTCCAATAATTAAAATGAGAACAACTTCCAAGTTCTTATCCAACAAAATGTATGCTTCTTGTGTTATCTGGAATCAGAGATCCATAAACCTGAAGTGTTTCTTCATCAAAGCTCTTCACCATAAATCGAATCATGGTCTCTTTCTTTATCACGTGTCGCTTGTGAGATTTGCTTGCATACACTCCTTTATCGTGTTTCATTACGAACTCTGCCCTGATATCTTTCTCGGCTATAATCGCAGCAGAAAACCCAAGCACAACAACATGAATCGAATCATGTGTAATTTTCTCTACCTTTCCTTCTAAAAGCATATTTGGCTTGGGAGAAAAAAGCAACATATTGACCTTCAGATTAACACCAAAATAAGGACAAACACCGGGAAGAATCTTTGCGCATTTGTATAACGAGTTAATATCATAAGCCAAAACGACACCGTCGAATATATCACTGTACGTGAAAAGCAAAGAACTGAGTTCACGAGGAACATCTTTTGAAACTTGATTGCTTTTAGAAGGATGAATGTAAACTATTAAACTAGCTTCTGAAACCTTTAACTCTTCCATTGGTGAATGGAATTGGAGTTAGGTTTTTAAGTTGGAAGTACTTGGTGTTATGGAGTTAACTCGGTTGGGATTGAAAAAATTGACTCGGTGGAGAACAGGTTGTCCGCTGCTTTTAGTCGCTGGAAGTGGGGAAGAAAATACATGTAACTTATAATAAATATGCTATAAATATATATACTCACGACCAAAGATGTGGTGCTAAGTAGCAACACTTCTTTCCTACTACTTATTTGAGATAATTCTATTGTGAAGAAACAAGACAAGAATGGGTTTTCACTTAACTGGTATTAGACAATCATCATCTAGCAAACAAGTGGAAGTGCAAAAAGGCTATCTTGTAGTGTCTGTTGGAGAGCCCATGATTTTTTGCATATTACTTCTCGCTTCAATGGGATATAAATCTGCAACTGCAAGAGAGTGACATAGATTAGTAGAGAGTATATAAGGCTCCAAAAGCACAAACAAGAACATAACAGTGTGCAGCAACAAGAACAACAGTGCACAGAAACCATAACAAAAACCAAGTCTTGAATAAAATAAATTGTGCTTCAGCACACTATTTTAAAATAAATTGTGTTAGGGAAATTTCCCAACCACAAATTAAAGTTGACCCTAAGAACTATAGATTAACCAGGTCTTAAATAACAGAACATAAACTTAAGGTACATGATTTCATAAACTTGAATTAAGGTACATGAATAACCAATTAAAGGTTAAGACCGACACAAAGACCCTATTCAAAGAAACATAACACAGTCATCAAGTTAATGTAACAATAACAAACATTAGTTTCATGTAACAACCTTAATTTTTTTTAAAGAAGATACAAATTATAATCATCATCCAAAAAATATACAAATTTACACTCTCTAATCAAAGACAATTGTGTTTACACATAGATACATATATCAATGTTCAAACAGAATTGGCAAAGAGGAATGAATGTCAAGTATATTTGGCTTCCAATCCATAACCATGATCAATTTCTTCACAAGACAGAGAGAATGATAGTTTAAATAGCCAGTACATGACAAAGATTCAAAACATGTTTTCTCCTATGATTAACCAACCATACAATCATACAAGGAGATGCAAAGTGACACTGCAAGCAAACAAAATCCCACACAGCCACACATGCATATGGACAAAATTAAGCATAACAATCTACAAAGTCAAAATCGTAAAAAAAAAAAAAACGACCCTATAAACAAATAAGCAGAAAATTAAATTTACGCCAAACAGGGAATTAGAGGAGAAAATTTCTTCTGACCGATGAAACCTCTGAGCTTTATCTTCACCTTCTCAATGGCTTTCTGGTATTCAGCACTGATGTTGGGTAAGATTTTTCCATAGCTTAGGATTCTGCAACAAAAAATCATATCATGTGACAGAATCAGAATCAAATTATCACAGATCGAAGAAAAACAAGATCAAAATATGGATCTAAAAACACCGATTCTGGATTATTCTAGATTATCAATTAACTACGATTCTGAATCGAATTGAAAAATGAACGAACCTCGAAATCTGAGAAGAAAAACGGTTGAGTTTAGGGTTCGAGAGAGATGACGAGTTCGAGTGATAAATTGTCGTGATTGAGAGGGAACAATGGAGTTCGAGATCGTGAGAGGTCGTGATTGAGAGTTCATACGATCGAGTGAGAGAAATAGTGAGACTGCTAGGGTTCTTCTTCGCGTGAGAGAGAGAGAGAGATCGTGATTGTTATGTTTTTTTTTTACTCTTCCTGCCTTATAATTAATTTCCAT
This sequence comes from Trifolium pratense, assembly GCF_020283565.1. Classification (NCBI taxonomy): domain Eukaryota; kingdom Viridiplantae; phylum Streptophyta; class Magnoliopsida; order Fabales; family Fabaceae; genus Trifolium; species Trifolium pratense. Next base: position 26,990,569 of record NC_060063.1, on the reverse strand, counting down.
TCAAACAAAAAAAAAAATCACTTGAAAGACTTGTTACATCTGGGATGATATTATGGTCAGATGTATATTTATTTTAGAAAATTTTCACCATAATTACAAGATTGCCACCGCGTTCAGTTTTGTTTCTGGTACATTGAAGTCAGATGTAAAAACTCTTGTCTATTTATTTTTCACATCTGTGGATATTGAAGCCAGATGAAAAGGCTACTCCATATAGCCTTTTACATCTGACATATGCTCATCAGATGTAAACATGATGTGTAATATGTCATATTTGTACTAGTGATAATAAGTCAGAAAACATATTATCCACCAACTAATATATATAATGACAAAAACCATGTTTGGTTTATAATTAGAATTTAGGCAAGAAACAGGAAATTACCGCTTCCTATGATAGAAAATTTAAAGAACCAATTTCAACATGTCAAAACAACTAAAAAGACATTATACTTACAATTTAGTGGATACTAATGCACATCACATTGATAACTCTTGATAAAAGTATGTTTCTATAGACATCAACGGCTTCGAAAGTTCCTAAGAGGAGACATTATACTTCTCTATGCTCCAGACAACGCCTTTTAACATTCAAGATCTTATTAGGCTGGGATTATGTTTAAAAATATATTTTATGTGATGATTAAAAGATTATACATTTAAAACCATAACTTAAAATGTTGATTATACCTTCAGTTTGATTGACTCTCCAACATGATTTATTTGAACTCTCTTTCAAACTTGATGTAAAACCTATCACCAACAAACGTAGAGATTAACAATTTAATAAAATACGCCATGTCTCAAACATTTGAGGTGCATCTTTAATTAGAGCACAAACCATACCAAAGAAGCAAAAGATGAATAGAACCTCAATCTACTCCATCTATTAAATAATACAAAGATAGACATAAGCTCACAAGAAAAGGATCTAAATCAAAAATTTTAACATAAAAGATAAAAAGAAGACTAAAGAAGTCAATTGTTGAAGAGGCAAAAGTTATTATTGGCAACACAAATTAGAATGCTAATAGTAGATACACCAAGACATGATTTTCAGCTAAGGCGTGAACAATTAAGGCTACACTTGAGTTGTCTAAAGCCATAAATCAACCTCCAACACTTGATTAATTGAGCAGCCATTGTAACTAATTCATTTACTTTTTGCTTATAAAAAAAATCATTTACTTATTAGGATTAAGAACTATGTCACCTTGACATGCAATCTCTCAATACTATTAAGTGTGGTAGGGGGCAAAATCCAAAAACACAACAAAAAGATACATTTTGAACAATAAAAATTCAGTAAATTTAGTAGTTATTTTGCTTGTGAATTTACTCTACAATATTTCTCAAATCTCAAAATCTTGGAATCAAGATGTTCTGGACTGCTATTGATCCAAGTAATGTGAAGGATATAAAAACATGTGAATCATAGAAAGTAAAAAGAACAAAACACAAATATATTTTGAGTCATTGCTTTTGATCATGTGGATCTCCTTTTTTCAAATAAATCTTTATCAAACTTTTGTGTTATTGAACAATGATTCATGTATATATTTAAGAAATAACATAAAAATTCCATGGAAGAAGAAACATGGTTGCAAATTTAGCCAGAAACGAAAATTGTTTGAGGCAAACAACAAAAGTGGGATTGGTAAAACTTAAAAAGCATATCCCCAATCATATATTTGAACCATGATTATAGTAACAAAGTATAAACACAAAAAAGTCTTCAAACCTATAACAACATATTTGAAGCACCTGAAAAATAGTTTCTTCATAAAATAGTTAATTTGCACTTGTAGCAACACATTTATAATAATATTGGTATGTTCATGAAAAACGTCATTCATCAAATCATGTTAGATAACAATTAATCCAGAAGAAAAATGGCACTTAAAAGGAAAAAACAAAACCGAAAGCAGCAAAAAAAGCCTAAAAGATAGCAGCTGCGAAATCGACATAGAAAAAGGAAAAACTCATAACAACACCAAGGCAACAAAACACAAATAAAGCCAACTACAAAGGCCTAAAGCAAACCTCAACCTCCCTTCTTTTTCCAAACACATAAGTGGTTCCAAATTGTATTTCTACTTCCTAATCCTTTCTTTCAGCCTCCCAACTAAAAAAAGAAATAGAAGAAATTAAGAAAAGAACAAAACAAAGTAATAATATGATTTTCGCAGAGATGTAGGCTGATTGAAATACCATATTTTCATGTAAAATTTAACAGATTATTAGGTACAAAGATAAATAAGCAAACAACAATATTGATGCAAAAATAGATTTGAAGTACAAAGATAAATAAGCAAAATTCATAAATGATATGATTTGAAACTACAATTTGATGAAGAAACATGAAAATAATTATCATTAGCAAAAAAATTAAGCTCTTACCCCTGTTTGTCTGCCTTCCAACTTTGAAAATCAACAAAATCCCTGCATTTAAAAAAAAGAACAATATCATCATAATAAACAATAAAACCTAATGGATCCAAATTGTATTATTTTCTGGAAAAATAAACACAAACATTGCTACTTTCAAAGACAAAATTCCAGAAAAACAAATCATGAAAATTAGGGAGAGAGAATATCTACCTCCAATTTCATCAATTTAAAGCTAATACTGATGTCTCTACCAAATCAGATTAGAATATGAAATCAAATCATACTGGTTATCAAAATTTGTGATAACCAACACATATTTTTGCCTCTTTGTTTCAGATTCTTCTTCTCCTACTTGAAAACATCATACTGGAATAAAATGTTTCAAAAATTAGAAATTGGTTATCACATATCACTACATCGAAAAATTTAAAAAAAGAAAATATATATCCAAACACAAAGATAGAATTAATATTAAAATAGATAAAACAGATTGAAGAAGGAACGAAATAGAAATTACCTCGGATGAGTATTGAAATAGGTTGGAGGAAAATTTTGATAATCAAGTGAAGAAGTGTGTGACTTTGGTGTTTAGAGAGAGAGAGAGAGAGAGAGAGAGAGAGAGAGAGAGGGGGGGGGGGGGGAGTTTTAAATTTGAAATTTGAATGTTGAGAATCTGTTTTCAATATCCATGGTTTTGGTTGAAAATGAAAGTGACGCGACTGTTCTATTGCTGAGAATGAAAGGGACGCATCAAGCACGTTTCTTGGGCAAGGAGTTTTTTTTGTTTGGCCTGAAGGAAAGTTAATAAACAGACTGGATCAAGTTGGCCCAAATAGGATTCGACTTGTGTATTTTGGCCCAGCAAGCAAGGATATGAAAGGGGGGAAATGAAATTCAAATATGTGACCAGAAGAAGTAAAGTTTTTGGCATTTTGTCCAGTTATGATTTGCTCAGCAGCACTGTGAGCGTGACACCTGGCAAAAATTACCATATAGCTGTGTTCAATTTGTGTAGTTGTAAAGATGTTGTGGAAAGAATTAAACGTTATGTTGGACTTGATTTGTATGTTGGGAAGGTAGCAATAGGAGTTTGGTGTTTTCAAATTGGTGGATATATTTATACCGTAGTTTTACTTATCTCTAGATCGAAATTTTGATTATCAAGAGTCATTTTCTTAAAAATCAGTGAATAATGTTTTGAAAAAAATATACTCTACTATTTAAATTGCGAGATTGAAATTTATACCGTAGCACCAATTGGACAACTCTTGCCGGACTTTTTACAATCCCACAAACTTGTGCCTTGACCATCAAGAATACCATTACCAATAATTGAAACTCCTTCAACATCATCAAAAAGCAACCAACTCCCTTCATTTCCAATAAAATTATAATTAAAATTTGCTACTAGTGTACCATCAATAATTACCGTGATGCCCTTGTTATTGCACCTCCCCTTAAACACTACACTACCCCCAACTAAGAACCTTCCTATTGGTACATAAATAGTGGTTGGTATTGTTGAGTTACATGCCCTAGCCCATGTAGTAAGAATTTCATTTGTGGAATCAGTTTCACCATTTGGGTTGGCTCCAAAATCTACTATATTTAGAGTTTCCCCAATACCAATGGCTGATTTAAATGTGAATATCATAAAAAGTGCTACAACATATATAAGTATAAAAGTGATATTTTTTTGCCTTAGTGGTGCCATTCTAGTGTATTCAAAGGGATTTTGTAATCAAGTTAAAGGAAAAAATTAAGACAAGGCCTTAAAGAAGAAATGGGGTAGTGATGTGGTGACATTGTGAACAAATTGAAGAAATATTTATAGATAGGAGTTTGGTTTGTAAAAATAAAAAATAATAAATAGGTTTTTGTCTATATCCGAAGAAAGATAGAGTTTAGTAAGGAAAAACCATGCATGTGTCAACTAATTAATCAAATTGAAACACGAGGGAATGGATCGGATTGGATGCAAGATTTATGGACTTGTAGAAAAATGAATATATAAAAATCAACTTATATGTATAAGTATAGAATTTAATTTATATACATTGTCGATCGGTGTAAAGTCATTTTACATATGCATCTAATAATATATTGACATGTCAAGTAATATGTTTTAAAACACATGAGATATCACATTCGTTAAATAATGTAGCAACACATTATTGTATGCATGTGTAAAATAATAATTTTACGTTAATATTAAACTCATAAGTATAACATATCATTTGTAACAGAAGAAATACAATAAGTAAATAGAGAAATTTGAAATATATATAAAAACATAGAGAATTTTTTGGTTCCCTAGAATTTTGTTACGTTTAATAGATGGAGCCGGCTCATCTAAAGTGAATGTTTATTTTAAAGTGTTTTTCTTAATGGCAAATATAATATTTTATATATGAAAATGACAAGAAAAAATTCAAAGTATAAATGGGTGCTGGAAGTATATGCAACTAGAAATCCAACATCCAAACAAGATAAAACCACAAACAGCCGAAAAAATAGAAAAACACCAAAAATACACCAAGAAGAAAACAAAATCGGACACACCAACTCGTAAAAACAAAGCACACCCCACCACCCCAACCACGAGTAGACCCGAGACTCCCCTCGAAGAGAAGAAATTAATGATCAACCACTGAGACAAGATAGACATCAAGGGGGTCTCCAAACCAAGATCACCGAGACCTAGCTTCACACCCTAATAAACTCTAACGGTTCCAACACATAATATATTTACGTTGCATCCCTCACCCAAAGAAGGAACAAGGACTACCGAAATTTTTAACCAAAAACCATTTACAAGAAGTTTCATTTTATCCACCAGATACTCGACATAAATTCATGGAGTTGTTATAATCAAAATCCTTGATTTTTTCACTTTACACTTCCAAATTCATCAATCAATACCCAAAAAAGTCAAATAATAAGTAACAATACCTAACTGAATTCAAACATATATAAGACAACATTATTTGTCAATCACAAGGATTTATCTTCTTTGAATATCATCCGAGTGCAACTAATTAATATAACCTAAGAATGACTATTTTTAACTAGATTTTTTAATTGTGTCAAAAAAAAAAAAAAAAAAACTAAACTTATTTTCACGCACAAGAGTTGAGATTTGTGCGTCTTATATTAACCTACAAAATGGTTAAAATTAATTTTTTTTTAGTGGTGATTGGTGCTGAACTTGGTAGGGAGAACCGCGGTTCGATCCCCCACAACTGCGATCGGGAGGGGGCTGGAACCACTTGATGCCAGAACTGACCCCCGAACCAGATTCAACTGGTGGTGAAAAGCCGAAAAAAAAAAAATGGTTAAAATTAAAGGTGAACCTCTTCAACAAAATATTATATTATTCATCTTTTAAATTTTATTATTATGTAAAATTCAAATTTTAACTAAAAATATTAAGATCCACTTTAAATCGTTTTAGGAATGTTTGTATTAGAAAAATCCTTCTTCACCACTATTTTGTGTGGGTGTGCAATTAGATATTTGGTTAAAATAATTAATATTAGAAGTTTTGTGTACAAAAGAAAAGCATGCATGTGCATGCAAAGGTATATATATAAAGAAAAGACAAAATACTATTACGTATGTTTGCTTTATATATGACCAAGAGCACACATAAGTGTTAAATTTTAGCATAGCAACTCGTAACATAGTTAGCAATTAATGTATATAAAAGCCACCATCATCTTATTCTTATTTTCTGGATTAATGTTATGTATATTGCCAACAAACAAGCCCATTATTTATCTTGCTTTAGGTTCAAGTTAGACGCCTTCACATCCATCTCACTTTCAATCACATGTTTTATTTTGTGGTTATCCAAAGTACAAACAATAAAAATGTGAATATATAAACTAAAGACTAAAAGGACTAAATTACCCTTAATATAGTTATGATATTAAAAACTCTATAACAACTACTAATAACTCTATTACATATAATCTAACACTGACTATGCCACCTAGAAAGCCAAATGTTAGAATATAAAACCAAATGGGATCCCATCTCCATTGCTTGAAATAACGGATGATTATTGATCCAATTATCATTACAATGTCGTTCCATCCTACATTGTTTAGAATACCATGGATTCTTCTTCGAAGTTTTTGGTAAGGAACTTTCCTAATTGAACCTGTTTCAAGATATACAAAAATTTTAAAATGATTGGGTTGGTCCTAACTAAAATAAATTAAACAAATTAATTTTAAAATGATTGATGAAGTTAAAAAATTTAACTAGTTTTAAAAATCGTCACAGAAAGATTATTTTAAATTTCAATAAATATTTATTATTTAAAATATTAGAGTACCTGATTTTTATAAATTTCAAATGTTGAATTAGTGATCGTAATTTTATTGATTTAAAATATATTAAGATCTACTCCCTGAACATAATTCAGTTGGTAAAAGTTGATATTACATTTTATATGGAAGGACTGGGGTTTTGAACTCCGAATTCTCCATTTATTCACCTTAACAAACAATTATCGAAATCCAAATTGATTTAACCAAACCATTTAAATGTGAAGAGAATTTTCATATTGTGAAAAACTTAATTATATATATTGATGCAAAATAGCTAACCTTTTGAGTAATCTATGACCAATGATATGTGATCACTATGTTTGAACAAGGCATAGTTTGGATAATTAGGAAATCCACACTTTGGTCCAATTGCAAATAACAATTTTGTAGTAGGTTGTGTAGTTTTCAATACGAAAATCATGTACACTAGTGAAGTGCTAGCTGGAGTTATGGAAGCATTAATCATATAAAGTTCTTCTTTGTCAATAATCACTTCTTTTGTTGATTTTCCATCAAGTGAGTACATTTTCATTCCCCCTTCACTTGAAGATGGCATCCACCCTACAATTGCCGTAGAACCAACCATTTTGCCATCTTTGGAGAATCCTATAGCTGCATATGATTTTATGTTTGTTGGAAATGACAATATAAAACCCCACACATCTGTTGAAACCTTAGCATACTATGTTCACCCAAAAAAAAAAAAAAAGACTTAGCATATTCAACAAACAGAATATACAATTCTAATTCATTCTCTTCAATATAAAGAAATCTGGACTCAAAAGTGGCAATGTGACGATTTTTATTGATGTGATCGACATGAAACTTGCATTGTGTATTATAAATTATTTGGATGATTTTACATCAGGAAATTTTATCTCACGTCAATAAAAAACATGTCATATCACTATTTTTTAGTTCAAAATTTGAGTGGCCAAAATTTTTTAATTTAGAAAATGGGACATCAGTTCTATGAACAAGTAAAAATATTGATCAGACTATAACTATAATTGAATCTAAAGTAATATAATAGACAAGTTATTCATTCTTTTTCAAGTTAAGTGATTAAAATGGAGTTAGATTGACATTAGAAAATCTAACTCCATTTTCAAGTTGAAGTACTTTAGATTTAAAGTTGTTGAAGTTATTCATTCTTTTTTAAGTTAAGTGATGAAAATGGAGTTAGACTTTCAACAATCATAAATGAGTTTCTCAAAAAAACAATCATAAATGAGTTATTCATCTTATGTTTTGGGTGAAGATGGAACGACTTGTGTATTTTAAATAATGAGTTGATGGATCTTCATCCAATAGCCAAAAAAGAAGGCTGGCCCAAGGGTAAGGCAACTCAAGCAAGGATTTTAGACTCCCAAAAATATTAAAAATATATATATATATATATATATATATATATATCAAGAGTAAAAGGTCTCTCATGAGTCATAAATTCATTAGTTCGCAGCAAGAAAATGACATCAAAATAAAAACAAATGCCCTGAAAAAGAAAAATTAGTGTCTTCTACGATATAAAATAATGTGAGACTTTGTATTTTATTTTATCAATAATGGAAAAATATTTGAGTGTTGGTATTAAGAAAAATACTTTGTGTATTCTTTTATTTTTGTTTGACACTTTCACTCTTATTACAGGATAGTTATTATTTAGATAATATTGTAATTATTATGTAGATTGCAAATAGTCATTGCCAGCTATAATACAGTCACGATCAATTTGTTATTATTGTTATTATAGGATTGAGATTAATTCTCCTCAATTATATGATATTGAGTTGTATATATGTAAATGATACTTATCAATATTATTCATTCAAACCTCATTACATTGCAGTGTTGTTACTTTTATAACTCTTTCATTGAATTAATAAACTTGGATTAAAATTAGTCTAAATTTATTCATTAGTTTCCGTAATTTTCTTTCCTTCCTCTTTCTGTCAATTCAACCAAACGGACCCTTAAAGTTCGCTTTAAGTACCCTTTAGTGTGGGGCCAATGTTAGAATTTTTGGGTCACAATAGTAATATTACATGTGTTAGGGTCATTATGTAATTAGCCAAAGCATCAGTGGTCTAATTAATAATTAATAATAAGTCTATGGCTAAAAGCATAAATATCATGAAAGATAATTTATTGTGTAGATACCATAAGTCAATATTTAATTTGATGAGGGGCCAAATTAGAATATTGAAAACTAAGAAATAACCCTAAGGTTATTTATAAGGGTTATGGTCCCCAACTGTAGAAATAACGTGAAAACGGCGCTCAGTCAATAGTTCTCTCTTCATCCCCATCAGAAGAGGTTTCAGGAGCCAATAAGGAATTCTACAGTTGGAAGATCACACATACCCGTGACCTTTGATCATCACATATGGAGAACTCAAACTCAGGTACGCTTCCGCTTATGATTATGATTATGTTTTATTTCTTAATGATTAACATGATCGACTCTAGGGTTTATGAATCAATTGATTTCTAACAAGTGGTATCAGAGCTATCATGTTTAATCGTTGAGAAATAAGTTCTTTGCCATAATCGATTTTTACAGGAATTTGTTTGGGGCAAATCGCTTAAGTTTTTGTTTTGTTTAGATATTTGTTTCCTGGCAAATCGATTAAGGTTTCAGTTTATTATCCTATAATAATAGATTTTGGTTTGTGATTTATATATGTGTGTACCGCATCGTAAGCCGTGTGTAATTGTTAAAGTTTTTTTTTTTCCTCTTCGTGCATTGATAATTGCCTTATGATTATTGTTTTGTCAGAATCTGATATAGTCTTATTTGAATTATTATCCTATGGCAATTCTCATGGCTTATTTGGTTTTATAGCACATACCAGTCTATTATTTTGACTTCTGTTTCTCACTTCAGTTTTTTTTGTATTCGTAAAAGAATGATTTGGTTTCGGGTTATGAATTAAAGTATAATTGAATTATACGATTTTGGTTTGTGCATCATGTATATTCATATTTTGCGATTCATGAATTCTTTCAGAGGACTTGAGTTTTGATTAATTTTCATGAGAACTTTTTTTTGAATTTTATTTTATAATAATTCAGTTGATATACGTGATGCCAATTTGGTTTAATTTATGTATGGCAGTGCAATTACTCTGTTGCTATATGGTTTGCACTAATCGTTTTGGTTTCTTTTTATTTTTTTTTTAAAAAATAAAAATAAAAAATAAAAAAAAAAAAAAAAAAATTCAATGGATTATTATGCTTCAGTTTCTTCTTTGGTTCATATCCATGCCGTTTTTTATTCAATCAAAGGTTAATTTGAGTTTGGTTAACTTTCGGTCTCAATATTTGATATATATGATATTGGGTTCAATTTTGCAAACAGCTTTTCATAATAAGATATATTGCTATGGTTGAGTTTTATGCTTCGGTTCCTTTTGTTTCACACACATGGCATCTGGTCTTGATTCAATCTGAATGAATATAAGCTTTATTCTTTTTTGTTATGTGCCGTGAGGAAATACCTGTTCCTATACGAATTTTCTTAAATGTTATTTTAAGCTGTAAAGTGCTTGGAACAATTCAGATTCAACTTATGAATTTTGGATTAAGATTATAAGATCAAAAGCTAATTATTTTTGGCAAAATTCAGCTTTCACTATTTTGGTTCCCGTTTGGTCTGTATAGATGTTATTCGGTATCAATTTTTATGAGTTTCAGTTTCTCATTTTTCATAAGTTTCATCTTTATATTATTTGCTTTAAGTAATCTTATTTCAATACAATTTTCAGTTTAATATTTGTTTTAGAAACAAATTGATCGAAATAAGAATAAGCATTTGATATGTGAATTAAGTGTATATTTTGAATCAGTGCAACAGTGGTTCATGTAAATTCAGATTTGAAAGCACTATTGTGGGAAATTGCAAGTTATTTTATGCTTGCAACTTTGGTTATAATTTTCTGGTTAAGTAATTTAAATTCAAATATTTCACAGTTTAAGTTTATATTTTGAAATAAGTTGATTGAAACATTATGTTGCCAAAGTAACCTCTTTTGTGTAGATTAACTTATTTTGAAATATAAAAAGGTTGTGTGCTTGTAACTTATGTGAATATTTAACCGGCCCAAAGGAAGGTAACTATTTTACAGAATTATAAGTGCACCTGTGGTGATAAACGTGTGATAATTATTCGGTTTTACGTGTGAATAATAAATTGGCCCAAAGGAAAATTTGTTATTTGACATGTTCTTATTATCAGTGTTTGATTACTGCGCCAAGGTATCACTGAAAAGTTAATATTTTGTCCAAAGATAGAATGTTAATGGATTCCCGATATCTTGTAATGGGGTTTACCTTTATTTGAATTTAAAGTTACTTTTATTTTGAGGTTTACTTGAGCATGTTTTGCTTGATTTTTGTTCTCTCTTCGGTTATGAATGACATGTTGAAGTTTACTTTCAACGTCAATTTAGTTAAATGGCTCAAACTTCAAGTTCTAGAAAGTAAATCTTTTGATAGTTCTTGAAGTATGGATCTCGATGTTGCGTTAAGGACTGATTCTCCCTCACCTCGTACGGATGAGAGTACCTCTAAACAAAAGAGGGAAATTGGAAGGTGGGAGAGGTCAAATTGCATATGTTCGATGATCATAAGAAATGCCACTATGGGAACATTCTAGGGCAGACTATCTGAAAAGATAAATACGGTAACAGTTTTCATTAAGGAAATTTGAAAAGAGGTTTTTCAATAACGAAAAGTTTGATATACTATGCTTTTGGAAAACCTTAATTCAATAAAGTATAAGGATAAGCTGCGGATACAATGCCTCAAAAGGAACAACAACATAAATAATTTAAATCAGGTAACAATAGCTGTTTCTTTTGTGGAGCTAAAGGGTAAAGAAGGATTACTTTAACCGTCAAACATGACGTGTTAAGGGAATGCATTTGGTTTGTTTTCAGGTTGATTTAACTTTGGTATGTAGACACACGTATGTTGGATAGATTCTGGTGCCACAACTAACAACAGTGTGTTTATGTAATGTTTTATGAATTGTCGGCAACTAAGTGATGGTGAAAGATACATCTATATGTGGTTGACGACAAAACAGTTCAAGTTGAGGCAATTGAAAAATTTAGATTATTGATAAAGACTAAATTGTATTTGGATTTTGATGAAACTATTTTTGCACTGTTTTTCAAACAAAAATTAAGTTCTATTTTTATTTTGAACCTATTTGGTTTTTCTTGTTTATTTGGGAATGGAAACTTAAATTATTTCAAAATTTAAAATTAGTTGGTTTTGGTTCTTTGTCAGGTTACAATAATCTCTATTCAATTTAACACAATTGCTTCATTTAATTAACCAATGAGAATTCAGGTACATTTGACACAAGATATTGGGTGACATCTCCAAATGGAGAATAAAGAGACTTATGTCAAATGAAATCTCAGACTCAGGTTTTACAGAAAAGGGAAAATAAACCAATAAAGGAGATACGAGGCCAGTGAGACTTTGGATGTCTTTGAACTTATTAATATTGATATTTGTGTGTCATTCTTTCCAGCTGTTTGGAATGGTAAACAATATTCATAATGTTCAAAGACGATTTTCTATATGGCTTCATTTATCTCATTCATGAAACAAGAAAGTCATTGGACGTGTTCAATTTTTATCCAGACTGATGTTGAGAATCAACTCGACTAAAGAATCAAAAGAGTTAAGTTTAACCGTGGTAGTGAATACTATGGTAAATTTAACAATTCAGGTGAACAACGTCCAATAATTTTTATTTTTCAATTAAAACTGCAGCATATGCCCTTAATGTCCGGTTAAAGCAAGACCTTATAATACAAATGAGAAGAAGGTACATGTTTTATGATCCCGCAATTAAATTTCATTTTTCTATCAGGAGTTCTTTGAGGATGTCGAGTTTGCAAGGGGAGATATGGTTATGGAGGAATATATTGATATTTCCACAGGTGTTTAACTCTCCATACAAGAAATTGTTCCATATGAACAAACTCTTACACCTCAAGAACATATGTCATTCAGGAGATCCATGAGAGAAAATAGAAATACAATAGATGATTATATTGTATTTATCCAGGGACATAAGGTTAACATTGGAATGATGGATGATGATTTGATCAGATTTCATCAAGCAATGGAAAGTTCTAACTCTCAAAGGTGGATCGATACCCTAAATAAAGTGATAAATTCCATAAATGACAATGACATTTGGGATTTTCTCATTGCCATAAGGTGCGAAACTCATTGGTCTTGAGGGATTCGATAGGCGATGTGGAGAGGTAAAAAGCTCGTCTTGTCACAAAAGGATTTACATATAAAGAAGGTATTGATTATAAAGAGTCTTTCTTTTCGGTTTTTTCGAAAGACTCTTTTAGGACCATAATGACATTGGTGACACATTTAGAACTTGAGTTACATCTGGTGGATATAAAGACAATGTTTCTAAATGGTAACATTAATGAAACAATGTATATAGTGCAGCCGGAAAATTTTGTTTCAAAATATATGGTTTGCAAATTTAAGAAATCCATATATGAACTCAAGCAAGCATCTCAATTATGGTATTTCAAAATTCATCAAGTGATCATCTCATTCGGTTTTGAGGTGAATTTGGTTGATGATTGTATATATCATGAGTTGTGTGGGAGCAAATATATTTTCTTGGTTTTGTTTGTCAATGACAAGACGGTAAACCATGTGGCTAAGGGAGACAAGTTCAGTCTCAAACAGTGCCCTATGAATAACTTTAAAGAAAAGTAAATGCAGAAGATTCCTTGTGATAAGTAGTAGGGAGTCTAATGTATATTCAGTTTTGTATGCGTTCAAGTATTGCGTACAATTTTTGGGATGTTGGGCCGATATTTAAGAAATTTAAGATCAGACCATTTGAAGCAGCCAAATGGATCATACAGTATTTAAAGAGAACAAAAGAACACATGCTCATATATTGGAAGTCAGACCAGTTTGAGATCATTTGGTATATTGACTCCGATTATATTAGATGCAAATATAACATATCATGACGCATCTGATTATAGAACTTTGTCACGGGGCTGCACACAGTGGATAAGGAGTTAAAGACCACTAAAGTTATTTGTGACAATAAATCAGTAGTTCTATTTTCAATAACAACAGGAACTCGACGAAGTCTTGTTGTTAAAGATTAAGTTCAGAGTGAACAGTTGTCTATATAGCATATCAGTACAAACTCCATGTTGCGGATCCGCTTACTAAAGTTTTCCACCCAAAAGGCTTCATGAGCATATTGCTCATATGGGTGTTAAGTCATTTTGTGATATTCAGTTCTAGTGGGAGTTTGTTATTTTTAATGCTTTTATAATATAGACACACTTCAGTTCAAGTAAGGCTTAAGAATATTTTCTGCAGAAATACAGTTTTGGTATGTTTACACTCTGACTATGGTTAAGGTTTGATCTCACTAAGGATAAGGAGGACCAGTTGAAAATCGACATATACAGACCAACTTCATGTGATTTTCATGCTACACATTTCATGATGGGTCTATGTCATTTAGTTGTGTCACTATTGGTGATCATTGATGGGTTTAGTTATGATTAATGTAACGAAAATCACCTTGGTTCTATATATTGGCATGACTAATGGACGAGATAATTTGGATATGCTTAAGGAATATAATGGCGAATTTTGAGCTCATAAAGTCTAACACATGTGTATAATTACATATGTGACCAGTGGGAGATTGTTAGAATTTTTGGGTCACAATAGTAATATTACATGTGTTAGGGTCATTATGTAATTAGCCAAAGCATCAGTGGTCTAATTAATAATTAATAATAAGTCTATGGCTAAAAGCATAAATATCATGAAAGATAATTTATTGTGTAGATACCATAAGTCAATATTTAATTTGATGAGGGGCCAAATTAGAATATTGAAAACTAAGAAATAACCCTAAGGTTATTTATAAGGGTTATGGTCCCCAACTGTAGAAATAACGTGAAAACGGCGCTCAGTCAATAGTTCTCTCTTCATCCCCATCAGAAGAGGTTTCAGGAGCCAATAAGGAATTCTACAGTTGGAAGATCACACATACCCGTGACCTTTGATCATCACATATGGAGAACTCAAACTCAGGTACGCTTCCGCTTATGATTATGATTATGTTTTATTTCTTAATGATTAACATGATCGACTCTAGGGTTTATGAATCAATTGATTTCTAACAGCCAACCCTGCCAAATCGATGAGTGGAATGACTATATAGGATTTAGTGTGCTTGTTTAGATAAACAACTTAATTGGAATTAATAGCACGAACACATTTTATAATAAACGTTTATGTATAAGTTTACGTACAATATTTCAATTATTGCAAAAGATGAAATAAAGTTAATTTTTTTAAATATATGCTATGGAGTACCGACTATTTTTATAAACTATATTGGAGAACTTATGAAAATAAGTTTAAAAAAATTATGAAAGTTAACATAATTAAGTTGTTTTCATAAATCCTCTCAAACAGTCTACAAAACTTATGTTAATAGATAAGTTCAAATAAATCAATTCAAAGAAACTCTTACACATGCAAAGAAGTGATTTTGTATCAAAAGGAATTGGTTGCTGAAGTTCCACCAAATTAGAGGCACATGAATCTTGAGAACTCACAAGGATTGTTGAACTACAAAGGAGAATGAGAGGGATTAATAAGCAAAGGTATGCCATCTTCATTTTTGTGTGGAAGGTCATAAGAACAGATAGGAATATAGGATGTATACACTTAATTAACTATGTATAGTTTAATTAATAATGAAATAAGATAAGAAATGTTATAGATTAATATTAACTTTGGAATTAACGAGTTAATTACTTGACGATTGGCAGTACTGGCTGGAACAGGACATATAGATATGGTTATGGTTTTATTCAAAGTATATGATATGGCCAAAAGAATTCTACATAGGATATTTCAAAGTATATGATATGGCCAAAAGAATTGGCATGTCTTGTAGCAAACTCCTTTTTAAATTAAGGTAACATGATTAAAGAGAAAAAACCATGTTGAATTTGACTTTCGCATATTATGAGTAAAAAGAGAGGTGGAAATAGCCAATAGGGCCGACCAAGCTGAGTTAGGTTTTGGTCTATTGTGAGAGATTCTAGGGTGGGCAAGTGAATTAGGTGTTCCATTGTGGGCAAGTTGTCTGAACCATTGAATGAATGATGATATCATGCACCATCAATAACTTACTCCCTTCGTCCCAAATTATAAGGGAAAAAAGCCCATTTTGTTGTCCTATTATAAGGGAAAAAATCATTTTCAAGAATGTTTGCAATCAATTGTGGCTTTTGATTTTAATAAAAACGGGTTGATGTTGTTGTGATCCATTTGATGATGTTTAAGCCCGATAATTGTGATCAGTAATAATGGGCTTGAACACTAATTCTGATTTGTGTAGAAACAAAGTGTAGACCCAACTCTAGAGTCAATGATGGGTGGTACTAGGGTTGAGATCTTATATAAGATTTGCTAGGTCTCTTTTGCCGTCACGTACAAACACAGTAAGCTCATTTGTGGTTTTTCACATCAAATACCTCAAAGACCGGAAGACCGGAGCAAGTGATAGGCAAAGGAAGACCTTGTCTAATATATCGGTGATTCCGATATCGTCTATTCCGATAAACATGATTGTCAATTCAAGTAAGTGTGTTTTAATTTCATATAATATATCGATCTCTAATCGTTAACTATTACAAATCAATCATCATGTAGCCTTGTCTTTTGAATTCTTTAAGGTCAAGAGGATTCATGATTTTTGGTGAATCAGTTTGAGGAGGAGGGTTGGAACTTGATGTATTCATTGTATATCAGAGATATGCATGTAAAAGAATTATATCCATCACATGTATATATAGGGGGATATTATATGAAATTTTCTTATGAATTATATATATAAAATGTTAAATATATTTGGATTTCAACTCCAAAAGCTAGCTCGAAGGGTAAGGTTGCCCTCACATATTTATACACTCATGTTAGAATTGGGAGTTGAGTATAACTCAACCCTACAAAAATGGCTTGTAAGGCGATGATTGTCTCTTACTATATAGACCTTTGTCCAGGCCAACTCACATTCGATGTGGGACTTCTTAACACACTCTCTCACGCCCAATACTATTAGGTTTGATGCGTGGATATAAATGGTGGGTGGCCCAATAGCGGGGGGTCCAACGAACCTTGGAGTGACTTTGATACCATCTTAAATATATTTGGATCTCAACCCCAAAAACTAGCTCAAAGGGTGAGGTTGCCCTTACATATACACTCAACAGTCCGGGAACCTAAACAATGTGTGACTTCAAACAAACTCCAACAACACAACTACAAATTCAACATAAAAGTCAGAGATTCATTTAAGTACAATTACAAAAGTTATTAGCCACATGAGTTGGATCTAGATACAAGTATTTTTTCAAGTTGTGGGCATTGACGATACTAGCTAGGGGTGGGCTGAGGTGAGTTAGGAAGCATCCTCTTCATTTTCTATTTCTTCCATTATTATATAGTTTTGGAAATATAAATGCAAAAATGTGATATTAAGGAGTCGGGATTCTCTCAATTTCCTATTATTTCCATTTTTTCCATTACCAAAGTTTTTAAATATTATGGGGCGTACAAAAGATATTTGGACTCACTTAATGTCACACTTTTGCATTTATATTCTCAAAACTATATAATAATGGATGAAATAGAAAGAATTGGAAATGGAAAGGATCCTAACTCGATATTAAGTGGATCCAAATCTCTTTTATATATCCCAAAATATTTAAAAACTTTGGTAATTAAAGAAATGGAAAGAATAAGAAATGGAGAGGACCCAACTCGGACTGAAGTAGGCCACAACCCATATATATAGAATCAGACCCCTTGTCTTTTGAATTCTTCAATTAATATTTGCATCACTTTTCTATTTAGATTCTTTTC
The DNA here is from genome assembly GCF_020283565.1 of Trifolium pratense. NCBI lineage: Eukaryota > Viridiplantae > Streptophyta > Magnoliopsida > Fabales > Fabaceae > Trifolium > Trifolium pratense. The sequence continues at coordinate 26,972,867 of NC_060063.1, read as the reverse complement.
TTCATATTTAAGTTCATTTCATTTTTCTAATCAATTTAGATTTATGAATTTCTATTGAATGACATAAAAAAATTGAATATGAAATTTTGGATAAAATATTTGCAAGTGAATGTGTAACAGCGGTTAGCTAAAACATTATGCTCATGTGTGGTTAATAAACTTTTTCTATAACAAATGGTTCAGAAGAATTCTAATTCAATTTTTAGTGAAAATTATTTCCTTAAGAATTAATGAAAAACAAAATGTAATGTGTCCGCTTGTTCACGTTTTCTCGCTTTGTGTGCCGTAAATTTAATGTTTAAATTAATTTTTTTATCTTGATATCTCAATTATCTTGTCCTTGTTAGTTACTGCAGTAGTTTTAGTCTTAGAGATCAATATTTTTGCTTGCATGGTACGTTCCATAATTTATAGCTGATTTATAAAGTCTCCTCATTCTTCATGGTACACATTGAACATGGACGTCATAATTCAGTCATGGCTTGTGTTATGTGGGGCGCTTATAATCAACCGTATTTCTTATGGGTCTTGTGAACGAGTTAGGATTCTCTCAATTTTTATTCTTATTTTTTCTCTTAATTATTATAGTTTTGAAGAGTTTTATGATATATATTAAATTATTAGGTTCATCAATGAGTTAGGGGTAAGTTGTTTGTCTTTTGTTTGTAGGTTGAGTTTGAGAGTGGTTTGATTGTACCACTGAACTTTTAATGCCATTAGAAATTTGTTTTTAATGTCTATTAACAATAAGTCATTTTTTTCACCTTAAGATAAATTTTCTAGCCACTAGACTACTTCATAAAAAAAACAATAAGTCATTTTCCATGCAAAATATTGTCCTCATTAATTGAAATATTTTCTTCATTGGTAGTTGCCAAAATTGAACTTGAAAACAAAGAAAACCAAACAAGAAATTTTAAACACTTTTTTAAAAAAAATCGGTAAGCGGCCCAAGAACGACTAATATAAGGGGTTCAATCTCACTGTTCACTTGGTCGAGAGTAAACAAAGTATAATCAATAATTGTTTCAATTGAGATTCAATCGATCAATTCATTATTAACTTAAGTTTAGTAACCATTTGATCTCGATCACTTGATTATCTCACATACTTCCATCCTAAAATAATAGTCATATTTATAATAAAAATATGTACTTTCATTTTAAATTTTTAATGTAACATTAATTACATAACTTTGAGTCTGACATCGGGCATAATGAACCTAGTGTGCGGCCTTATATAATATTAAACAATTCTCTCTTTTTTTTTTGTTCACAATGAGCTGGGGATCGAACCCAGGACCTACAACGTATTCCCTCCGGATACAAATATAAGCAAAAAATTCGGAACGCGTTTTCCAAATTTTTTTAGTTCAAATTTGGAAAAAATTCGGAAAACACATTCCGAAGTTGTTTTTAAGGACAAAAAAAATTCGGAAAACGCGTTCCGAATTTTTTGACCAAGGGCTAAAATGGAAAAACGCGGGGTGTGTGAGAAAGTGAGTAGGTGAGATGAGAAATTTTCTACTTGAAAACTAAGGAAACCAAACGAGAAATCTAATAGCAAATGTTAACATGGGCTAGTATTAGGTATTATATAGAATTGGACAATCATCACCTTTGAACCATAATTTTGAGGTGGAGTTAAGTTAAATTCATATCACTAATTAATAAAACTCTAATTGGACTGTGATTTTTTTACACAAAGCAAATTGTTTGGGTAGCTGTTTATTTCGTTCCATCAATTCATGTCAGCCAATGTAGTACTTGAAAACTAAGGAAACCAAACGAGAAATCTCAAACACTAATAATTTAATGGCAGGCAAGAGAACAGAGCAACATGTTTGGTTCCTTTTCTATTGAAGACGTCTTATATCGTCCAAAAATAAGAGAAAAGTGTAATACCTTTTAGCCTTCGCATTCCCAGACCTCAACCCTCGCCATCTAGCCATCACATTCACACTGCCAACACACATGGTTGTTGATAGTGTGGAGGAGATCCGGTTACAGTGACTTTCGCCGCTGCAGCTGTATGACCCACAGGGAGGCTACAAGATGAAGGTGTCCTGTGGTGGTTTAAGGTCTACAAATCAGAGAACAGTTATGCAAACCCTTGTAAGATAGCTCTGATGATAAAATTCCACATTCTAGTTCTAGCAAGAAACACCACTATTATAATGCCATATTATGGTTCTTTCTAATTCTATGCAGCTCCTCATAACACAATGCAGTACAGTAAGCAGTAACACAAATTTTCATGTCAGGGATCAACAGCCTTATTATACACTTAAATTACAGGGAAGTTCACATCTTAACATAGTTTAGTGACTTTGAGACTATTTGTCACAACAAAATTTCAACACAATGGTTCAATTACAAGAACAGAACATCAAAACACATGAGATAAGAAAAGCAAATTTGGTTCTAAAGCCATGCAATTCCAACATCAAGTGATTGATGTCAAGCATTTCACCTTTGAAATTCAAATTATATAATCAGACCACTCAGAGATAAAAGAAGTATGGTCCATGGACTCCCCAGGCACATCCTCATGCTGAGATGGCTTCTCCTTACCACCAACCAATCTCGCTGGGTTCCCAACAGCAGTGGTCCTCGGCGGCACATCAATCAAAACAACAGAACCAGCACCTATCTTAGCACCTTCCCCAATCTTAACATTGCCCAGAATGGTAGCACCAGCACCAATGAGCACCCCATCCCCAATCTTGGGATGGCGATCCCCACCAACCTTTCCAGTCCCACCCAATGTGACATGGTGCAGGATTGACACATTATTTCCAATCACAGCTGTCTCACCTACCACCACCCCTGTGGCATGATCAAACAGAACCCCTTTCCCAATCCTTGCTGCCGGATGAATATCCACCGCAAATACATCAGCAACGCGAGAATGTAGCGCCAAAGCTAAGGGCCGCCTAGCCTGCCTCCACAACAAGTGTGACACACGGTGCGCCTGCAACAAAGAAAACGAAACGCACACAAGAATTAGAGTTAGTCAAAAACAAATATGGAAATACTATTTGTTGCGAACCCCAAACCGACAAAACGCAAGAAACAAAATCTCCTTAAATCGAAAAAACAAAAACCAGAGTTGAATTATCATGGTTTAAAACAACATGAAATCCATAAATCTAAGAATTACTCCCTCCGGTTCTTATCATAAGAAGAAGTTTACCTTTTAGATTCATAGAATGTTGGATGTATCTGGTCCATATTATTGACCAGATACATCCAACATTTTAGATTCATAGAATGTTGGATGTATCTGGTCCATATTATTGACCAGATACATCCAACATTCTATGAATCTAAAAAAAAATAAACTTCTTCTTGTAATAAGGACTGGAGGGAGTAACATTCAAGAAGATGAAAACCCTAAAATTGAAGAATTCGGGTTTAGAAACACAAAAAAACCCTGAAATTTAAGAATCAGGATTTGGTAAAAAAATGAAAACCAGCAAACCTTCAATTCAGTCTCTAAACTATCATTTTTCCTCTCCTAATTGGTCTCTGAACTACGAAAATATAATTACATAACAAATACTCTGTTCTCAATCCATCAAATTAGTACCTCAATTAATTTCAAAACACAACTCTGAAAGGTCAATTCAAACAAAAACCCTAAAATTGAAGAATTAGGGTTTAATTAAGCATAAAAAAAACCCTAAATTGAGAAGAAGATAAACCTGACAAGCGAGAAATCCTTTGTAATTGAGAAGACAGTGAGAGTAAGAAATACAAGCAGGATCACGTTCACGAGCAGCACGAAGATCAGCAACAGCAGCAGAACTCAAAGAAGGATCAGTAGCAAAAGCGTTGAGAAAAAGATCATAGAGAAGAGTTGAAAGAAGCGTTGATGAACAAAGCTTGTTACCGAGATGAAACGAAAGTGATCGTTCAAGTGAAGCATGAGATAGAATCGTTGAGTAAAGATAACTCGCTAACGCCGGTTCCGATTCAGCATCACGGCGTGCTTCAGCTTTGATTTGAGACCATAACCAACCTTCGTCTTCGAATCCGATTACAGCGGTGGAATTGTTTGTTGATTTTGGTGGTGATCGGAGTTCGCCGGTCGGCATTGTTCGGTGAAGTGTGGTGGTTTGTGGTGGTTGTTGTGGTTGCGTGAGTTTTAATGTGTGGTTTGAAAAATGTGGACGATTTTGTGATGATAGCGTCAATGTGATTGTGATTTTGTTAGTATATGATGATGGTGCTTTTGATGTTGCATGTGAATTGCATGTAATTTGCAACATTTGTTTAATTTTGATTTATGATTAATTATTGTTAATTATTTTGTGTGGGCTTATTAATATGGAAAAGTTATCTGGATTGTGGCAATGGTAATGGATAATGAGAGGCTTGCTTTAAGAATTTTGGTTTTGGATATGCTTTTCATTTGCATGGATGGATGGTTGGTGATCACATGTTCTACAAAAGAAAAAGAATAAGAATATGTTAGTTAAGTTCACAGAAACATTATAATATGTAGGTATCGATATTTAAATACGAGATTTCTTACTTATTCATTTTAAAGTAGCTTTGGATTCTTGCTACTCTGGATAGTGAGTAATAGGATATGTTGTGGTGAAGTTTGTTCGACTGAAATTAAACTCGTGTCTCTTAAGTAATATTTTGAGTTTTAGTTGCTTCTTTTGAACTTTGATGAGGTTGGCTAGCTTTCAAGAGTCATGCATCTTATTTATTGCTTTATTTTATCTCCAACTAGTAACGCATGGTAACAGTTGTAGATGTCGCCGGTCTCTCCTAAAGTTTAGCGATGTTCTTCTTCTACTTTCTCCCTTTAGTGAGAGTTTGATTTCGATTGGTTGTGTATCCCCTTGTGATTGTCTTGCTCATTTCAAATCTCAGGTGATGTTACTCTGATTTGTTTTAATCTTTTCAAATCTAACCATAATCCCATGATTCCGTTTTCAACCTTTCTTTGAGATTTAGTTTCAATTTGATTGTGATTCTTCCCAATTTGAATGCTAGACTGAATTTCACATCTTGTTTAGTTGATTAGGTAGATTAAACTGTTTAATTCCCTAGATACGTGCCTGTAAAATTCCCAATTTGTCTTACTTTTATTTTATGAGATTGAGTTGGATCCGTAATTTGGGTGAATTTCTCCAAATATTCACAATGAACAACTAAACAACATATCTAGGAGAGTGTTGAGAAAACAACAAATGAACAACTAAACAACATATATAGTTAGAGTGTTGAGAAACCAAATATTCAAAAAGAGGGATGTTCTAGTGGTGGCCGATGCGTCGCAAGGGGAGAGATGGGAGGTGGCTCACTGTCACTACCATTGAAGTTGTAAATCACGAGCGACTAAAGGGAGAGAGATATTTTCACCGGTGAGAGAGGCACAATCACAACTGAGAGGAGAGATCCCTAGCCTTCCTAGGTGAATTGGACCTAGTGGGTGCTAAGAAAGAGACAAAAGGAAGAAAAAAATAAACACATTTTGTAACATAGCCACAATATCCAATCTTAGAGTGGCCCAAAAAGGAATAGTATTGGCCTAATCCAAATTCACACTATATATACTAAGATGTGGAAGTTTTCTCTCCCGACCCCCTCATTTCTTTTCTACCCCCTGAATTTCCGTTTTTACCCTTGGGGGTACTGCGGTTTATAGTTCATATAATATTGTACAAATAAGTGCACAATATAGATCCAACATAACAGAACTATTATTCAAAAGGGTTTTCACTTCTATGCCCTAATTTCACCTAACACACTAAAAGTGAATGTTTCAATTCGACGTCGTGTCATTCTTTATTTTGCGGTTAATGTCAGAGATATGATATCTTTATTTTGAAGAAGATTCCAATGAAAATTTATTCACTAGAAAACCATTTACTTTTTATCTTTGCATATCTCGGTGACAGACATTTCGAGAGTTAAAGATGGACAAAAGCCAAGCCAAATTGCTACTCCATTGCATATTGTGTTTACCGCCTCACTCGTCAACTTGTCATACACACTTCTGGATTATCTAATCATTTGATGACAACACGGTTTCCTACGTTGATAGGTATAACAATGACAAGAACGAAATCTCATCGATGTCAATAAATTATGGCGAGTTGCATTTCTGGTAAATTTTCTCTTTTATGATAACAATACTTGGTTTTGAAGAATGTTGATTTTGTGGACATGATATGAAAAAATGAAAAATAACAAAACTACTAATTCATATCGAATATTGATTTGACTTATATTTGATTTGATAACATGAGTGCAAAATTGCATCAATTAATGTTAATTTAATTGTGCCACTCTCATAAAAAAAAAAAACTAACCAATGCACTCATATACAATTCAATTTTGTATTACTTTTTCCCTCTTATTTTTTTACCATCAATTTAAACAAAAGGTTTTTCTCACCAAAGTAAAGTTTGTTAAGGCCAATTCATGCATTTTTTTTAAAAAAAAATTATTAAAAAAAGTGTCACATACTAAGTTTTTAATTATGTTGATCTTTGATGTTCAAATAACACAATTTTTTAACTAATATTCCATACCTCAAATCCATTCTTGAAAATCCAAAATTGTTAAATCTTAGATTTATTATCTATTGTAATTTTAACCGATTCATATTAGTCTCTATAATTACACACATAACATAAGATGTCCAATTAAGATAAATGAAGAAATCTATACCTCAATATCCATTATTTAATCTAATTGAAGTATATGTAGAGAGAAACAAAATAAAAATCTTGTGCACTCCATCCTTTATTGTCTCAAATAGTCCACCATAAGCCATTTGGGGGTTAAATTGACACTTGATCCAATAGCAATAACAATACCAAAAGGGTAAAATTGAAAATTTGTAGAAAATTGAAGCTAAATATAAATAAAGAGGTGGAACAAAGAGGAATTTTGGGTTTTTGCACTTTCTCATTCTTAAAGACTGAAACCAAAAAAACATTGAAAGAACAACAACACAATCACGAGTAGCAACCAACGAAGAAGGAAAAACACACAACAAAATTGTTCCAACACTGAACCTTATACACCCCACAAAGATCTTCCTTTTATATGTTTTTGTGAGAACCCTTTAACCCCTTTTGTTATTCTTTCAGTGTTTGGATCTGCAATTTTCAAGGTTTCATTCTTTTTCACTATCTCTATCATGGGTCAATTACCAATTTTCTTCTTCAAGAAAAAAAAGTTGGCTTTTTTCTTTACAATTATGAGTACCCTTTTGGTGATTTTGTCTGAAAAGATTTCAATTTTGCGCAGCTTTTGCAGAATTTTTTGTTGGGGTGGTTGAAGGTTCGAGAAGTTTTTCAATTGTGTAGCTTTGGGTTCGTTCCAATTTGAAGGAGATTTGGTGGGTTTCTTTGGAATTGAGAATTTTTCACTCTGAATTGGTGGGTGTTTTTTTCTTTACTGTTTTTGATTATTTTTTAAGTTGAAAATTTCTAGGGCGTAAGCATGTTCTGTTAATTGAGTTATTAATGCCATGAAGTTTTTGTGAAAATTTTGTTCACAGACACTTTTTGAAAAGCTGTTAATTTTTTTTGAACGTTGGATTTGAATATTTTTATTAATCTTGTAGGTGAAAATTGAAACAAGATTAGAAACAATTTATAGTTGAAACCATGTAAATTAGTTTGAAATTAACACTCCAAAACTCATTCTTGTGTGTGACTTGTGCTGTTTTTTTATCCCTTTGGTCCCACCCTTTTTCTTTTCAAAACTGAACCAACCAAGTTCATGTCATCCTTATGGAGTATAGGAGGGAAAGACATGAATTTGAGGTTTATAAACAGAATGAAAAGTAATCACAATTCAGATAATCTAAAGGAGCCATAGTATGAATACTTCTTTTGATATAAATTTTGATGTTTTTAGTCCATCTATGTTTACACAAGCTGTATATGTTTTTTAGTTATGCTAGTGTGTTTTCAAGCATTCCTAGTTGTTTAGATTTGATTTATCAACTGTATTATTTGGATGATGAGTTCATGTGTGATTTGGGATTCTCTAGAATGATTTTTAGGACATCTGATTTTTTGAAGATTTCAATTTTCTGAAATGTAGGAAAAGCAAAAATGAAGTGAATGAATTCTGTGGTGCTTTTTATATTTGCAGACTATTAGCCGTGCGTGGCCATGTATTGATATTTCCTGTTGTGTTGGCCTTGCTGGGAAGACTTATTTTATCTCATTGGTTTGGATGATGTTTTGTTAGAATGCTAGGGTTTCTTAAAATCTTGCTAACCTCCTACGTAGCTTTTATCCGCACGATAATGGTTGCGGGAATATGAATACTTTTCTTTTTCCAGTTATTTTGTTTAAGTTTTGAGGTTTGTGGCACAAGTAAATTGATGCTTTATTGGATTGTTATGCTTTCATTTATTTTTATGTGTGGATTGATAACTTTTGAGATATGGTACCGTGCTTCATTATGTGTCCTTCTCTGCATTTTTCCAAAAAAAAGTGTCCCTCTGCAAAATTACACAGAGCACACCTGGTTTGCAGAGAGGGACAACTTTGTCGCATTATTTTATTCTATAGTTTGTGTTTTATTCAAAATGATTTTTTGGATAAGTTCTCATACTGATAGGAACCAATTTTGCATCTAAGGCAAGGAAGTAATAAAATGTAAAGTAGATGTAGGAAAAACACTTATATTAATGATCCTAGAATCAACATGAACCACCGAAATCGCCAAACGCAGAGTTGAACCACTATCGCAGTCGAACGCCACACCTCTGTCAAAACCTCCAGATGCCAGTCGGTCGGTGACGGTACGATCTCGGCGATCTCTGCCTCCCAAGCCGCCAGAACTACTGTACACCAGTTTGGTTGTGGTGGATTGTCCTCAACTAGATAGGACACGGGCATAAGTTCAAGTAAGTGGGTGCGTGTTATGCCAGTTTTTGTGGTTTGGATGGCGGAACTCGCTGTGGTAGTGCAGTCACAGGTCGAACGGCATTCTGCCATGGTGACGGAGGCTGCACAGCTGATCTATGTGCACATTGGTTTTCCGCCATCGTACTTAGCACCCTCATCTTCTCTGTCGCAACTCGCAACCTTCACTGCAGTTTCAGATACATTCACCGCTGTTTCCGGTTGAAACTCAGATTTGTTGAGTTCCTTCTTTGATGCCGTAGAATCTCTGATAGTTACCACCGTCAGTTAGCCGTGATCGAGATCATGTGTCCTGCGACAACGTACTGCTGTCACTCCACTCCCCCCGTCGTTGCGGTGATCTCTCCGACCCAACGGTCTCCCTTGTCTCCATCGACTTCTCTCATTCCGTTCCAACAACAGTTGAAGGATTTGCTCCATTGTTGCTTTGACATTCCCCAATCTCTAATTCATTGCATCAATTCAATTCTCCATGATGTGTCTAGTGATTGGATTGTAACCAGGCTCTGATTGCAATTAATAGGAACCAATTTGGCATCTAAGGTAAGGAAGTAATAAAACATAGAGTAGATGTAGGAAAAACAATGTTATATTAATGATCCTATAGAATCAAGGTGATTCTATGGTGGAATTACAGTGTACAAGAGAAAATGATAAATGTAGAAAATGTAAAGGTAAGCTAGGCAATTCGAGAAGCCTAGAGATCTCCCAATTTTAGTCACCAAATTCTTGCCTCCTCTTACACTAAGTTAGTTACAGCACTAGTGAGAATGCTTCTCTGCTGCACTTCCCCGCCCCTCCGTGCATACACCTTACCAAATCTATCACACACTCATTGTGTTTTTCTTATTTTTTCTTTCATATAATTTATTCTTATCGAAATAATCTGTGCTCTTGTCTACAAAACTTACTATTGATCTCAGATGAAAACTGAATTGTACATCTTTGCTCTTGTTAATTGCAGTTGATAATGGTTCAAGAACTCATAAAAGACTGATTTTATGGATCCTGAAGGCAAAAAGTTTGGTGGAGGTAAACGTCTTTTATAATAGTGATTTGTGTTGTTACTCCCTCCGGACACAAATATAAGAAAAAAAACAGTTCAAATTTTGGACACAAATATAAGCAAAAGTCAACTACTTTTAAACTAATTAATACTACTATTCCTAATATACCCTTATTTAATCATTTCACTTTTCAAAAGTTTATGTGATTTTCAAGGCATAAATCACTTTTCAAAGGATAATATAGTAAACTTAACTCATGTTTTGCATTAAATCAAGAAAATTAACTACACTTAACTAAATTTCTTAAACATCGCGTAAACGGTTATTTTTTCTTATATTTGTGTCCGGAGGGAGTATGTAATTCTATAAAATCTGTGTTTGCTGTATATCAGTGGCGTCAAATAACAGCTATAGCGCTATAGCGTAGCGGAGTTTGATTAAATCACTATTATTCTGCGATATGCTATTTAGTGCAAAGTGTTGTCAAATAACGGCTGTTGTGGGGCTTAAGCATGGTGGCATAGCGGAATTTGAACAAAACACTATTTCCCGCGATCCGTGATTGACAACATTGCTTCCTAGTTATTGTATTATTTATTGTTATATATGCAAGTCCTGATTTTCTATCGGCACTGACTGTCGGAGATAAAAATTAGCCTGCAATCATCCCTTTTAAAGTTTTTACAAAAAGTTTTCTTGTGTATGCTTTATATTTAGTTAACACTTTCTCATCCAAGACATACTATTTCTTTTTAAACCCTCAGGACCAAGGGAGTTGACAGGTGCTGTGGATCTTATAAGTCATTTCAAATTAATACCGCACTATGAGTTTTTCTGCAAGAGGCCACTTCCTGTGTCAATTGCGGACACACACTATCTGCATAACGTAGTGGGAGACACAGAAGTAAGAAAAGGAGATGGGATGCAATTAGATCAGCTTATTCAGAATACATCTTTCTCCCGAGATACAAGTGCTCGTATACAGCCTTTTGACTTAGATACACTCAAGGAGGCTTTCCAACTAAGGGAAACAGCTCCCGTTGATTTGCCTGCTGTAAGAATTTTTGTTGTGATTTTCATCATACTTAATTTTCTTAACTATGAAAAGTTTGAAAATGCGTTCTTTCTGGTCTTATATCACTCATTCCTTGTTTTTCCTCTAATAGGCGGAGAAAGGAATACCGACAATTGCAGGAAAATCAAAAAGTGAGAAAGACAAAGAAAAGAAGCATAAAAAGCACAAAGACAGGGACAAGGATAAGGACAAGGACAGGGAGCATAAGAAGCACAAACATCGTCACAAGGACAGAAGCAAAGACAAAGACAAGGATAAGGAGAAAAAGAAAGATAAAAGCGGGCATCGTGATTCCAGTGCTGATCACTCAAAGAAACATCACGATAAGGTTGAAGAATTTTAGTTTGCTGCATCTATATAGTTCAGATTGAGAGAAAGTGTTCCAAAAGTCATGTCATGCAATACCATTGCGAATTTAATAAATCAATTTCATGATTTTTAATGAGTGCTGTGCTGATACTGTTAGCCCTGATTTGCTTATGAACTCTGTTTAGGATCCAATGAAGATCAGTTTCATTTGATACCAGTGATGTTAACCTTTTATGTTTGCTCAATATATTTCAGAAGAGAAAGCATGACGGAGATGATGACGCTAACGACGTGCACAAACACAAAAAGAGTAAGGTAATAAATTAAGAATTTTAGTCTTGTGACGGGTTTTTTCTATGTATTTTCTGTCTCAGCACATTTCTGGTGTATATTTACATTGTCTTCAATGAACTTATGTGCTCTATTTCTTAATTTTTTGCAGCATAAGAGCTCAAGAATTGATGAGTTGGGGGCAATAAAGGTCGCTGGCTGAAATAGTTATGTACTTAGTTCACTCTCTTTTCCTCAATTGGTTGTTGTTATTTGTTAAAGTATGGAGGAGACATTTGCCTGACATTTTCAGATTTCTTGAGGTACATAATTTGTAACTTCCGCATATTTTAATTTTCCTCAGTTGTCCATGACTATGTGCTACATTCTTTTTTGTAGTTTATTTTATTTTATGAATAAATGATTAACAAGGAACCTTTAACTACTTTCATTTGTGCTAAATTGTATTAGTTACCCATTTGATTCCTAGTTATAACTTATAAGACTCCGACAGCAATCATGGACTATGTAGTTAACAAACTTCTCTGAATTGAGAAACAAATCTCGATTGTCAATTTCAAATGTAGTAGTTTGGGAGGAGTGGAAGAGGGAAGTGGAGAGACTTGTTTATCATTTATGATAAATTGACAGACAAATCTACCCTTGGCTGCCACGCCTTTATAATTTAATCACCGTGCATGAGACACGATGGTGTTCTTCGATAGCCAGGGTTGCAGATTCAGTTTTTGATTTCATTTTCTTTTCAGACCCTTATTTTTTTCTTCTCGGTTATACATCCTTGTATTGTAAAAGCTCTATGCCATTAGTATAGTTGTGTGCTTCTACAGTCCTCATTTTTCTCCTTGGTGGGTTACCCCTAGCTAGGCCTGGTCATAGTTCGGTTCATGGAGGAAAACCATGCCGAACCAAAAAATAGCTCGAATGAACCAAACCAAACTGTTTCTTACACAATCCTAAACCGGATTCAGCTGTTTTATGGTTCGGTGCACCACTTACAAGTTTGAACCAAACTCAACTGTTATTTACAGATGAGATAATCCTCTACTTTTCGCAGAGTACCTCTCTATGTGAAGAACAAAAACAACCAAAATTGTAAAAGAATAAAAATTCAATGAAGCCACGGTATAAATGTTTTCATGGTCCAATTTATTAATCCAAATGCAGTCTGAGAAATCAATAATCAAAACCCGCCGTCACACTGACTGTGGTGCTCGGAAGTCCTCCGCTGCGGCCTTGAGCTGCACGTTTCCTCCGTTGCAGATCTTCCTCTTCAAGCGATTCTTAGTCACTCACGACACTACGACCCCCTTCGTAGCCTCTGTGAGCGGTCTTCTGGTGTCTAGTGGGGTGTTCAGAAACCACTCTTCTCTTCTCTATTCTCAAATTCTCTTTCTATATCCCCCATTCCTGCTCCAGCGGCACATGTGGATCAGTCACACTGCCACCATAGTGTGGCCTCCATGGTCCCCCTGTCCTTTTTTTCCCTTCTTTCATCTTTCTCTCTTTCCTTCTCTCTCTGTTTTCTTTGACGCCAGATGTTCTTATCCACAAGGACAACTTTGTTGGCAACCAGCTGGTGAGAAAGTGACAGATAAGACTTGAATTGTTCTTGTTCTTTAGTGTTGGTTATCCGTGACACAAGTATAGTAGAGAAAAATAGTTAAGGTATGGTTCTACGCGGTTCATGAATTGAACATGATAAATAGTTTGGGTTCTAGAACTAGTTCTAAAATAACTGTTTTGTTCGGTGAACTCTTCTAATAGTTCGGTTTTATTTAGGTTCAGTTCAGTGGTTCACTTCACGGTTTAGTTCTTCAAATTTTTTGAACAGGCCAACCACTAGTTAGTGAGTTAGGGAGACAACCAGGAGATAAGGAATTATGCCTATAAAAAGAAGGGATTGAGTGCGAGGGTTGTTTTGTCATTTGAGAGAATTAGGTCTCTGAGGCATTGGTAGGTACTGGTACAACTACAAACCCTCGAAGTTTTGCAATCTATTATGTATAATCAAAGGGAATTCTTCTCTATTTCTGTGATACAATATCAGTTTGTATCAATCGCCAGCAAAGCTATGATCGATCTTGGAGGGTATCTGAAAAAATGAGAGATCATCCGCATCATACAGTGGACACGATAATGAGGCACACATGGAGACTAACGAGGTTTGCAAGAATTGAGAGGAAAGAAGCAGCACAATGGTTGCTGAGAGTGAGAGCCACTATTGCCACCCGAATCGCCGGACTGAAGCTTTTCCACAGAGGGGAGTAGAATGCTAGTGCTGATAAAGATGGGAATGCAATGGTAATAGCCAACACTACTCTGGTGACAGATACGGGTGGAGAGGAGAATGATATGAAGTTGTTTCAATCGATTGAGTCGGGACATATGAAGAAGTTTCTAGAGTTCAGGATTTAAATCCCGGTTACTTACATAACATACTAACAACTAGCAATGTCTGTTCTTCGTTGGCTATATAAATAAGAGGGATCGAGAGGGGTTTCTTGTCCTTTAGGAGAATTAGTGTCTATCTGTTCTTCGTTGGCTATACAAACATATCCCGTTGCACTTCTTATAAATAACCTTCTCTCAGTTCAATTTTTCAGTTTGTGCATTCTCTCTTTTCTATGACTTATACTTCTGCTGTGTTTTGCAACATAGACGTTCAAGAGGTGCACACCCTCGAAGTTCTGCAATCTATTTTGTATTCAAAGTTACCTTCATTTCAATTGATTTCACGAATCTCGAACTGGATATATATGCTTAAAACAGTGTAATAACGTGGAAACGTAATGATAAAATAACTTAATATATGTCATTGTATATATATCTAATGAAATGATACTGATATCTTCAAACATTTATTTTATGCAGAGTAGCTAGGGGACCTGACTATAAAATTATCACGATGGTGAATTCACCGGATGATGGAAAAGGAAGCAGGTAAAATATGCTGAAGATAAAACTATATTCTTGTATAATAACAGTTACCTCATATAATTGCTAGTAAACTTTGATCTTCCTTTTCCCAGTTTTTGGAGCACAGGATATATCTCAACATGTATGCATTGTTTTGACTGATTTTTTTTTTTTTTACTAAAATTTTATGTAGCTTATAATAATAAGACTTTTTTAAACTAGAACTAGAGGCTTCTTGTTTAGGATAACTGAAAATAGCTATGATGGGGTTATGTGTGTATATCGATAATTCTCTACCATATAAGCTCCATTTATTTAACATCGACGGATGGATATGTTTGTATCATATCTTTCATTCATTCATTCATCATCATCATCATCATCATCGTTTGCCTGCAATCGAACCTGAGTCAAGAAGGTTATGTTTTAAGAGAATAACCACAGCGACCAGCTAGCCAGTTGTTTGTATCATATCTATATGTAGTTAGTTTGTAAACTATATTGGTAGGAACTTTCCGCATCCTAATTCAGATGTACGAATCTTGAAAAATCGCGAATTTTGTGTGTTGTTCAGAATTATACTTGGAAAATATTGACTTTTTTTAGAAATGTGGGGTGTGAAAAGTTGTTTCAAACTATATGCTATAGAATTTTAATATACTGCTCTTATTTAAACATAAGTGTCATTATGGTTCTTTTGCAAACCAAAATTCATTCTCTCAAATGAAATTGCTACCTACCCTCCCCCAATTTTTGTCCTCCACGCCCCTATCTCCTTTATGATTTTTGTACCAAAACACTTGTCCTCCAGTTTGAGAGCACTTCTTTTTGGATGTTACTTTTTCACCCCCACAAAACTAAATTTTGTGAAAATAGTGGAGGTTTTGATATTTTCTCTCCCCACCTCCCATGAATCTTTTATACCCCCAATATTCCAATTTTGCCCTTGCAGAAAAATTCGGTTCGCAGAAATCGAATTTTTACTAGTGCAAATTCAGAGTAAATTTCGGTTTTTAGAAATCGAAATTTGTTTTCAAGGTAAAAAAAAACTTCGGTTTCTACGAACCGAAGTTTTTTCAAGGGCAAAATTAGAAATTCAAGGGGGATAAAAGATTCACGGGGGGTGGGAAGAGAAAACATTGGAGGTTTTAGGGCAAGTGCTAATATGGACCGTGGTCCAAAGTGGATCAGTGTAAAATATTATCTAAAATTTTAATAACTGTCGATAATACTCTTAAGAAATAAAATCTCAAGACTTATTTTTTTACTGCTTAAACGATGATCATTATTAATAGCGAGGACCAAAATTAGAGACGCATAATATTTGGAAGATTAAAATTTGTTGAAATTTTTTAGAATGATTAAATATAACATTTTGGATATAAATACCTTGTATGTACATACCAAAAGAAAAAGTACCTGTACGTAAAAGACACAAATTTATAAGACTATAAAATTTTCTCAAAAGTAACTGACTTACAGGTGTGTTGTGTTGACTATTTTAGCTAAGAACTACCTGTATATTTGACATTTCCTTTATGAAGAGAAAATATGAGAGAAACTTTCACTAATAACACGGTTATAAATACTCCCTCGATTCTATTTTTAAGTGTCGCTTTTGATCACTGCACACGTATTAATGTACAATTAATTTTGATCCTTAATATTTTCAATTATCTATTACAAAATTATAAAAATTGAACAATATTTTATTTACTAATATTTAGTTTTTTTTGGTTGATTACTAATATTTAGTTTTATATATTAATAAAAATTTATGGTCAAAGTTTATTATGTGAATATTACACAATAGCCAAACATAAATTTTTTATGTGATATATTCTTAAATACTGACTCGAGATGTTATTTATTATATACTTCGTTCCATTTTATAAGAGCTATTTTGACTAAATGATACTATTTATTTATCTTGCTTTGACCATATTTTTTTTTTAATAATATATAAAAATAAATATTAACATATAAGATCTTGTTTGATATTTTATTTTATGAGTATTTTCAAAATATAAAATTTTTATAATTTTTACTAATAGAGAATTAAAGATATTAGTGATTAAAATTGTATGTTGGCATACGTACACTAGTCAAACTAGCTCTTATATTTTGGGACGGAGGGAGTAAATTATAAAACGTTAGACCACTTACAATGAGGTTGTTAAAAAAAAAAGTATTAAATAGTTGAAGTGTTGCAATGAAGTGTTGAAGAGAGTGTTGAAAGTGGGATGAATTGTTGGAGTTTGAAAAAAAATATACAGTTAAATGAGGAGGAGTGGGGACCACATAAAATACTTGGCAAAATCTTATTGATTAACGAGATTTTCATATTTTTATCTCATCTAATTATTTGTGGTCAATTATTTCATAGTAAATTAATTAATTTTTTTTCACCAAAATTCATCATTTTTTTGTCTATAAATAGAGACTTAGTTTATTTAATTTTGACACAGAAAAAACGACATTTTTCTCTCTAATTTTTTTATTTAGCCTCCAATAAACTCTTGCATGATTCAAATGTACATCACGAATTGCAAACAGATCTAGTCAAACACATATGAGCAAAGTTCAAAATGTTTCGTGATTAAATAGTCAAACACATCACGAGACACCACATTGCTATGCATGACTCTTTGAATTCTTTTCAAAATAGTCACAGCCTCAGGTGCTAGAAAACCAAAAGTGTCAAACGCAAAAGATATAAACACATGTTGATTGTCAGAACATGCTCTCTCATGTTTGACCACTTTCTTGAAGCAGCTTTGAGGGCCGTTTGTCCTATAGTAAAATCTTCAGTCGTAAATCTCACAAGTGGATAAACTCCAGTCAAATCCACACATACATGTTTTCCTCATACCCAACCGTACACACTAGAACATCGATTGACTTAAATGTAAATATCTCCTCCAATGAATCAGTCGAGAAGTTTACATGCGCCTCTTTCCATTTCCGGGTGCTAAAAAGTTGACAAAGGACCAAAAGTGACGTTAATCTATTTTCATAGTATTTGTTTGCATGTTCCACGTAGATAATGAGAATAAATTCATATCTAATATTTAAGAATTTAATTAACAGTTATAAAAAAATAATATATAATACATTAAATTAGTATTTTTAAGATACTTTAATTATTAAATCATAATTACAGCTTACTACCACTATAATTCAATGTGCATCATATCATAACGAAGAGGAGCTTATAAAAAAAAAAAATATATATATCATAACGAAGAGGAAAACAATGTCATTTTGTACCTTTCAAGAAAAGAAAAAAAAAAGTCATTTTGTAATCATTTTTAATAATTACTCCCTCCGTCCCATAATATGAGAGAGAAAAAAATTCACACTTATTAAGAAAAGTAAAATATGATAATTTCAAGGATGACTTTTTGTGTTTTTGTTGAAATAAGTTTTATGGAAAGATATAAAATGAGTTTTTATTGGTTATTGATTATGGGAAAAAGAAGAGAGAGAATAAATTAAGTAAAAGTCTCTTTTAAAAATGATAAAAGTGGTTTTTTTTTCTTATAATTTGAAACATGAAAAAGTGATTTTTTTTGTTTATAAAATGAGACGGATGGAGTAGGCAACATTGTGCACAATTTCTTAACAATGTTATCATTTTTCTTTGTGGATACTCGTGCACAATCTCTCTCTCTCTCTCTCTCTCAAATTTTACTTTGGCTAATAAATTCACTTTGAATTGGCCTATCTGAAGCAATGTTAAATAGTGACAGACCAATTTTAAAGGTGTAGTAAATTAATAAATTCTCATATGAGTTGGCCTATGTGAATTTTTTCTATGAGAGGTTTGAGATATAAGATGGTGACATAATAATTAAGAACAACAGTTACAACAAGGGTAAAATTCGCTTAATAAATAACATGATCAAGGTGGAGATGACGAATAATACGCATAGCATGAAATAAGCTCCAAATCTCAGCACCCTGAGAATTATTGCAAGATTGCAATAAAAATCTTAAATAAGGTCATTCTGAGCATTTCTAAGTAATTAATCTATCACAAGCTGAGAAGTCGTTCCTTTCTTATGAGCTCCATTAACATTAAACTTAACGGAGAACCATTAAAAGGTGGCTCTCTCCCCATTTGATATGGATAGTGGAACCAAAGCTATCCATATTTGTAAAAAAGATCATAAATTAAATCCATTTTTATATAATATATTATACAAATATTTATTTGAGCATAAAAATACAAAAAAAAAAAAATATTAATTAGTTTTTTTGGGAATAATAATTCGAATGCTTTTTATTTTAGATCAAGCAAGAAATACAAAACGATGAATGATAAAAATAATTGAGATTAGCTATAATTATTGTTGCCCTTACTAAAGAGTAAGTTACATTGTTTGCTAATCGCTTAACAAAACTAATACCATAGTTTTATAAAATAAAATAAAAATTTAAGAAGGAATTAACTTGCAAGAATTCAAAATAGCAACTAACACAGAGACATGCTGAAGAAGTTCATGAAGACAACTTATAACCTTTTAGTTATCGAATTCACTCGCCCAGTTGAGAGCTTTGAAAAGAGCGGTAATACCTTAACCTTCTAGAGTTCCAATCATCAACTAATGGTTTTTCATGATTGTGTACTCCAATATATGTCACAACATAAGTGTTCTCTATAGTTTTGCTTTGTTCTACTAGTTTTCTTGCCAAACAATCTTTTAAAGTGCTACATTTGTAGTAGTTCCTGCAAAATTATCCATTGATTTTCTATATCAAACACCTCTAAATCATAGTGTTTTAATAATATATAACTAAAATAATATGCATACATAGATGCATACATTGATTTTCTATGTCCTACAATTATACATATTAAATAATACTATTATTGAAGAAAATTAATAATTTTACAAAATTAACCTTATGAAATATTGATGTGTTTATTATTATCATAAATACAAAGTGAAAGATATGGACCTATATGAGTGATGCACTAACTAGTAATTAGGGTTTTGAAATCCCTACAAAAATTACCAAATTGCGTTTTTTGTCCCTATAAGAAAAGTGTCATGTTTTTGTCACAACAAAAAATTACTATATGTAATTTTAATCTCTATTGTTAATATTTAATATGTAGATAATTTAGTTTTATCCCCTCAAATAAGGATTAGAATGAATATCACAAAGGCCAATTTCAATGTAAAAGTGTTTGTGGAATTGAAAGTAAGTGTAATATAATAATTTGCATGTAACAAATCCTAAAGGTGGTATATTTTCAATGACTAAACACACAAAAAAAAATCATTTGGACTAAAACTAAAATATGATAAATTTGCAGGGACTAAAATCATATTTAAACTAAAAAATCAATTAATATTACATCGAAATTTGAAAGTGACACTCATTTTCTAACAACTTTTTATTTCACAAATTTATGTCATGGAGAAAAGAGTAATTGGTTTTGTTGTTTTCAAAATTAAAACACAAATACAATCATAATCAAGAGAAAATTTGACAAATTTAACCACAATTTTATGTCATGGCAAAGATCACAATGCTTGAAACCCATATTTAAAACCGAAGGTGTGGGTGTGTGTAGATAATAGAATTATTTTTAAAAAAATATCAAAGCAATTTTTGTCAATAAAATAAAATAATATCAAAGCAATTAAAAAAGTGGAAGTTAAAGTTTTGAATCTATAAAAACCTTGGATGTGGAGACCCTTTAACAGGTTTTCGTCCATATTTTCTCCATACCCAACGATCTTTTGAAAGATTCTCCTTCTTCACTTGACACACCAATGACACCTGTTTATAATTTTTTCTATAAGAAAAGAAATTTTAAACGAATTTAGGTCACAATGAGTTATGTTATGTTATGTAAAAATGTTTCAATTCTTTTTGACACAATAAGATTGATTTATGATTAACATATATTAAAAAATAGGAACAAATACTTTACCTTTTTCTTGATTTGCATTTTGGTTGTTGTGGATTTATATTTGGCAAAACCCTAGAACTAGTTTCAGGTTGTAGATTTGGCAGTTGATTGTGATGTCTTGGGAGTTGTTGTGGAACTGATGGATGATTGTATGCACGGTCAAAATGAGAAGTCGGGATATGGGTGAGGAGGGTGGTAGTAGACGAGGCAGGAATAGTGATGGCAGAGTTGGGGGAAAAGATGTTGGTGGTGGGAATGAGGGTTGGGATAGAGGTGGTGGGGGTAGTTATTATGGTGGGGGTCGTGATGGTGGTTGAGTTAGGGTTAAGTGTTGGGATTTGGAGAGGATTGAAATTGAATCTAAACTTCTCTAGATCTATATAGTTGGTTTGTTTAAACGGGGAAATAGGGACTGAATTATTTTCTTGGATAACGGTAAAATCGTTAAAGTAAGATGGTGTGGTGTTTTGTGGGCGTATAATGTTATTGGTGGTGATTGGGGTTTGGGGTTGTAGAATTGGTAGTTGATTGTGTTGTCTCAGAGGTTGTTGTGGAATTAGTTGATGGTTGTACACACTTTCAAAAGGAGCAGCTGTGATGTAGGTGGGGATGATGGTAGTTGACGAGGTGGGAGTAGTGGTGGTAGATATGAGGGAAGAAGTGGTGGGGTTAGGGCTAATTGTTGTAGGGATGTCGAGAGTGTTGTTGTGATTGAAATTGATCTTCAACTTCTCCAGATCTATGAAATCAGTCGATTTCAGTGGAGTAACAGGGACTGGGTGATTTTCTTGGATAACGGTAAAATCGTTAAAGTAAGACGGTATAGTGTTTTGAGTGAAAATACCGTTATTGGTGGTGGTGGTGGTGGTGGTGGTGGTAATTGGGGTTTTAGGTGGTGAAGTTTCAAAAGTGCTAGGAGGATTAGTAAAGGTGGTAGCTTTGCAGCTGTGCACAATGGCCATGAGATCCCATTCACCATTATCCATTATCGAAGCACAATTACTTTGTTTGATATTTGACTAATTGAAGATAATGGGTAGAGTTTAAATACGCAAGAGAAAAGATGAATCTAGAAGCAAAAAGAAAAACGTTTAGCAGACTTTTTCAGTGAACCAAATATTATTTAATGAAAAAGTAGAAGCGGTCAATATAGTCAAAGATAATTATAACTGTCAAAATTATGTAATTTATTTATTCTTTTTTTTTTACTAATTATTCATTTTTATTTGATTTCTCATTAATTATATTATATATAAAAAGAGAAAATATTATTACGAGTTTTTTTTAATAATGGTGAATCAACGACTTAGTTGATTATATAATAGAATTGATGGAGGATTAGTAAGGGACAAATTCTTTTTTGTCCATTTCTTTTATGCCTATTTTGTCTAGTTTCATGACAAATTTCTAAATCAAACAGGATTTAACAAAAATTGTCAAGTTCAATCTCTAGTTTTTTAGTAGATCAAACACACCAAAAGATTGATGGCTCATCATGATTTTGTTCAAGTTTAAATATAGTTTTTGTGCAAATCTTTGATGGTTCATCATGATTTCTACAAAACAATTGTCAAACCTAATATTAGTCTTTAATATCTTAAAAATATTAATGTGTACGAATTTTTTAAAATTTTGTGATTTAAATATTAAATTTTGTAAGCTATATATTTTTATAAAATAAATCCAAGAATTACCTTTTTTTTATCATAAAATAAAAAATAGAATAAAAAACATTTTTCCACTTTCATATTCGTTCCTAATTTTTCAAGGATTGCATTAAGAATTCTCCAAAGGCCAAACAATTCACATACCCTTTTAATTGACCATAGTATTATGTCAAAAGTGGACCCAACAAAAAAATGTCAACAACATAAAAAATAATGAAATATGTGATTAGTGCTAAAAAAATAGTGATTTTACCTATACATTTTATGTATTTATTGACTTGTTTCATAAACAATTTAACGTAAATATCCCAATTATTTGTAAATATTAGTTTTTACTAGCAAATTAGCTTTTTTTGCTTTAATTTACTTTTAACCCTTCAAGTTTATCAATTTTGTGATTTTGGTCCCCTTTAATTTTAATTGTGCGATTTTAGTCGCTCACTTTTACCCCTTTTACACTTGTAGTCCTCATTCTAACTTTGACTTATTTTGACAAAAAAAGAGTTGCATTTAAGCTTTTTTTTTTAATCATTTCTACCTAATTCCCAACTATTTTATAATTTGTATGAAAATTGAAGTTGAGCAGATTCTAGACTTTTTTTATAAGCAAAAATTGAATTATAAGGAGTACAAGGTGTACTCAACCCTTACAATTCTAATAGGGACCATTACATGCTAATAATGCATTTTAGTGGATCCTTACACCAATCTGAAAATACACAAGAAGACTTACTAGCTATTTTACCTATAAATCAAAACCATGAAATATAAATAATCTTATCTTCTATGGCTTTCCAATCAATAGCTTCTCCTCTAAATACCACATTCTTACACGCACGCCATAAACACCAAGTGGTTGCCAACCAAATAATGTGACGAGCTTTTTCATATTTCTTATTTTTCAATAAGGCTCCAAAAGATGAAAAATGTTTCCATCTGTCGTCAAAAGAGAAGAAATCCACATTCATCCATTTAAAAATCCTCGTGAGCTTAGCTCAGTTGGTAGGGAGATCGCACTATATGTGTAGGAGCTCGGGTTCGAACCCGGGACACTCCACATATCCACCTTTAAGGTGAATTTTCTAGCCACTAGGCTACTTGACAAAAAAAAAATCCGCATTCATAACTTTTGAGAAAAAGAGCAATTAAAGAGCACATGAGATAATTCCTCCCGTTCTTCAAAACAAAAAATGCAACATTGCTTATGCGGATTAACAAGGATAGATTTTCTTACCAAGGCCATGCGAGTTGGAAGTCTCGATAATAATAACCTTCATCCAAAAAAGCTCACTTTGGATGGAACATCAATTAACCATAATTGTTGTAGAACTTTCATTACGTTTTCATCAATAACCACAACAACTTCGCGAAAGTGAAGGAACCCGTACGTCGAATTCACCGAAAAAATACCCGATTGAGTAAGAACTCATTGCCTGCTATCTGCGTCATTGCTCACATTAGTCATGAACCCCGCAACATTCTCAATTCCTCCAATCTTCATAATATCACGTCACCACAAAGATTGACCTTTGACATTTCTAAGATTATAGTGCAAAAAATTACCAGCCAGACTCTCATATCTATGCTCTAATAGTTTGGTCCATAAGGTATTATGATCACACAATCCTCTCCACTTCCAATTACAAAGTAAAGCTTGGTTGAAATAATTTAGATTCTTTATACTCAAACCGCCTTCATCTTTTGGGAGGCAAATTGTGTCTCAAGTAACCCAACAAATCTTCTTAATATCAGAACATCCTCCCCAAAGAAATCTCCTTTGGATACTAATCAACTCTTGTAACACACACACTGTTACCTTGAAATTAAAAAAGAGGAAAAAAAAATGGAAGATGTTTTGGGCCGAGCACAGATGCTCGGGCAGAGGAGGATGTCGAACAACAACGTCCCGAGCTAGCCTACCATGAAGAGCTCGCGAGCCTTGCTCGACTCTCCAACGGTCTGATACTTTCACGTATCGTAACGGCCGTAAACCGGAATGATGAGCATTTACTGCACATCAAGGCCTCCAAGCCATTTTCCAGCAGCCACTTGATGGCCATTAACGCCATCAAGGGCCTTGGCCCTGCGCCGGGGGCTATATATATGTGACTCCACTCCATTCACAAGGTACGCATATTACTGGGTACACTCCATTAAATGCTCCAAGGGAGCGTATTTTTGCAGAAGTTTCCGCTGCGGACTTCAAGAAAGTTGTGATCCACTTCCTAAGGCAGCAGCCCCTAAAGGAAAATACTGATAGGACAAAATTTTGTCGCTATCACAAAAGCCATGGGCACGACACTGAAGATTGCGTCCATTTGAAAGACGCCATCGAGATCTTAATACAAAAGGGCTACGCCCGAAAATACATCCAAAACGATGAACAAGTACAACAACGGGAACCTCGATAGGTCGCCATGGCCATCGACGTTCCCGAGCAGGAGGACAACCGAGCCGTAGTCCCACAATCTCTCGCCATCTCGGTACCAAAAATCCCTCTTCCTTCCTCGGGATCGGATGAAGAAGCACTCATGAGGCACTTCAATGCACACATGAACGGCTCATGGGAAAATTTCCCAAAAGCAATGGTAATAACAGGAGGAGGGATCAGCAAAACCACCATTGGGTCTGTAAAAAGAAAATTCCAAGAGCTGGAGAGCATTTGTTTGGCGAACCCCGTCACCGTCTCAAAGCCCGAGGAAGGCTCCAACCTGCTGGCCTTTTACAAAGAAGAAGTTCCCGGAGGCTCACCAAACTACCAGATACCATTGCTGGTGAGAGCTCGCATGGCGAACTTCGACGTTCACCGAATCCTCGTAGATCAGGGGAGCTCGTGTGACGTAATGTACTCAGGGCTCTTCAAAACGCTGCAGCTGTCGGAGAAGAACCTGATCCCGTATGTAGGACCTGACCTTCAAGGGTTCAATGGGTCAACTACCAAACCTTGGGGATACGTGGACCTCATCATCACCTTCGGCGAGGAGAAAGCAATGAAGTCTGTGAGAACACAATTCATGGTCGTCGATTGCCCCTCGTTGTAAAACTGCATTATTGGCAGGACTACACTAGCTGAACTGTACGTTGTGTCGTCCACCATTCACCTGAAGTTGAAATACTACACGCAAGACGATCAGGTCGCAACCATCAACGGTGATATAGTTGCTGCGAGGAGATGCTTTGAAGCCGCGGCAAAAAATCTGAGCACCGTGGTGACCCCCAAGAAATCAGAACCAAAGAAAAATCTGGGGGTAAACACCATTGGAACCTCCGTGGACCTCGATGCTCGACTCACAAAAAAGGAGCACCAGGAGGATAAACAAAAAGACCTTCCCATTGCTGAAAAGAAAATCTACCGCCCAATTCCGGATGGAGATTTCGAGCTGGTGCCGCTGGGCGACGATCCCCTCAAAGGAATCAAGATCGGAACTGGACTTCCCTACTTGGTCAAAAAACAGTTGATCGCCTGTCTGAAAGAAAATGCTGAACTGTTCGCCTGGAGCGCTGCGGAGATGCCCGGAATCAACACTGAGGTCGCTTGTCATCAATTGACTTTAGATCCTAGGGCTAGTGCCGTTGTTCAGCGGCGTAGGAAGCAGTCTCCCAAAAAAGCGGAGGTTGCTGAAAAAGCTGTAAAAGACCTCTTGGAGGCAAATTTCATTTCGGAAGCCAGGTATACCACCTGGCTATCCAATGTTGTACTTGTTAAGAAATCGAATGGAAAATGACGCATGTGTGTTGACTATACCGATCTTAAAAGGGATTGCCCTAAAGACGCTTACCCTTTACCTAACATAGACAAATTAGTAGATAATTCATCAGGATTTAAATTACTATCGTTTATGGACGCGTACTCGGGTTATAATCAAATAAAAATGGCTGAAATCGACAAAAAGAAAACAGCGTTTATGACCGAATCTGGTAATTATTATTACAACGTAATGCCTTTCGGGCTTAAAAATGCAGGCGCCACATACCAAAGGATGATGAACAAAGTCTTCAATAATGAAATAGGTGACATGCTCGAAGTTTACCTGGATGATATGATCCTCAAATCCGAAGAGGAAGTCGATCATACAACCCATTTGAAGAAGGTGTTCGACCAGGCGAGAAAGTACAACATGAGATTTAATCCCGAAAAATGCACGTTCGGCGTAAAAGTTGGGAAATTCCTTGGGTTTTACTTAACCGGAAGAGGAATCGAAGCCAACCCCGATAAGTGTAGAGCATTCTTCGAATTCCCTACACCAGACTCGAAAAAATCGATCCAATCACTAAACGGGATGCTCACCGCCTTATCTCGCTTCATCGCGAAATCCGCTCAACACGCGGTACCTTTGTTCAAATTACTTCGGAAAGAATCCACATTCGAATGGACAAAGGAATGCGAGGATGCACTACAACACTTAAAACGAGCATTATCCGAACCTCCAGTCTTAACACGACCACGCGAGGGAGAAACCTTATATCTTTATTTGGCCGTAGCATCGGAGGCCATTAGCGCCGTTCTCATAAGAGAAACCGAGCAAGGACAAAATCCTGTTTATTTCGTGAGCAAAGCCTTGCAAGGACCAGAACTCCGGTACTTACAGATTGAAAAAACGGCCTTAGCAGTAGTCATGGCCGCGAGGAAACTAAGACACTATTTCCTAGCTCATTCCATCGTCGTTCGGACGGATCAGCCAATTAAGCAACCGCAAGACCAGACATGACAGGACAAATGCTAAAATGGTCACTCGAGTTGTCCGAATTTGAGATCTTTTTCGAAAGCAGAAAGGCTTTGAAAGCCCAAGTGCTAGCAGACTTCGTAGCCGAAATGACCATACCATCTACCCCGGATAAAAACAAGTGGACTATCTTCGTGGATGGATCCTCAAATCCACAAGGGAGTGGTGCAGGAATAATGCTCGAAAATAGCGAAGGGGTACTCATAGAAGTCTCCCTCGAGCTCGCCTTTCCTACCACAAATAATCAAGCCGAATACGAAGCTTTTCTGGCAGGGCTGAGATTGGCCGAAGATATGGAAGCCAAGGAAATTAAGATATTCACGGACTCACAACTCGTTGCATCACAAATAGCCGGAGAGTACCAAACAAAAGACGAGTGGCTCACGGAATACTTGAACTTTCTTAAAGAAAAACTAACCAAGTTCAAACAATCCGAAGTTAAACATGTTCCCCGCGAACACAATGCAAGAGCAGATATTTTGTCAAAGCTCGCAAGCACGAAGAAAAAGAAAGGCGGAAATCAATTGCTCATTCAAGAAACGTTGTCCAAGCCGAGCATAGCAAAACCATCCGAGGTATTCTTGATATGCAAAATAAACACCGACAGCTGGATGACACTCGTGTTCGAATTTTTGAACACAGGAAGCCTACCAGTTGACAAAAAAGAGGCAGCTAAGGTAAAAAGAAGGGCTTGCACATACGTAATCCTCAATGGGAAAATGTACCGCCGAGGGTTTTTCATCCCTTTATTAAAATGTGTCGAGGAGAGCGAAGTAAGCGAAATCCTCAGCGAAATCCACGAGGGAATGAACGGCCAACACATTGGTGGGCGCTCCTTGGCTAGAAAGGCTTTACGAGCAGGATTCTACTGGCCAACGATTAGGGATGCTCGCGGTTCGGTTTGGATCAGTTTTGAGGCAAAAACTCATCCGATCCAAAAATAAATTCATTTGCGGTTTGGTTCGGTTTTGGATGGCAAATAAAAAAAATCCGATCCAATATTATGCGGTTTAATTTGGATCGGTTTTTGGATATCCAAATTATAAATTGTAATTTTTTTTAATAAATATAAATATTATAAAAAATGCTACAAAATAATAGTTTGACATTTTTGACAAAATAAATATTAAGTTTGATGTAAAATATAACATATAATATATTGAAAATTAATATTTTGGAATGACAATTACCAATTATATTCGAAACATATAAAAAATTAAAAATAGATTAAATTAAACTAACATATAGTATTATCAAAATTTAAAATAGATTAAATTAAACTAACATATAGTATTAACAAAATTTAAAATGAAAAAAAAGGTTAATGCAATATATATATATATATATATATATATATATATATATATATATATATATATATATATATATATATATATATATATATATATATATATATATATATATATATATATATATATATATATATATATATTTATACTAATAAAAAGATAAATAAATATTAAAATATATGTATGCAATTTGGTTTGGTTTGGATCGGTTTTAAGAAATCAATCCGAAATCCGATCCAGCGGTTTTCACAAAAGAACATCCAAACACATCCAAAAACTTCGGTTTTTTGCGGTTTTCGGTTTTTTTGGATCGGTTTTCGGTTTTTATTTGGATTGGTTTGGATTTGAGCACCCCTACCCACGATGCAAGTGGATTCAAAAGAGCACGTAAAAAAGTGGCCGTCGACTACTTTACAAAATGGATCGAGGCCGAACCCCTCGCCAGCATCACAACATATAATGTGCTGCAGTTTTTCAAACGCAATATACTTGCAAGATTTTGGATCCCTCAAGTTGTCATTACAGATAACGGAACTCAATTCACACACAAGAAAGTGCGAGAGTTTATGGCAAAATTAGGCACGACTCAACATTTCACCTCTATCGAACACCCTCAAACGAACGGCCAAGCTGAAGCTGCGAACAAGGTTATATTGCGAGGACTTAAAAGGAGATTGGATGAAGCAAAGGGGAAATGGACAGAAGAACTACACAGTGTACTCGGGTCCTACCGAACAACCCCACATTCTACAACGGGAGAAACGCCTTTGGACTAACGTATGGAACAGAGGCCGTAATTCCAGTAGAAACCGGGGCATCTTCATTCCGAACAGAAATACCCCTCGAAGGGAAAGACAACCACGAAATGCTCAAGGAGGAGCTCGACCTCTTGGAAGAACTCTGAGACGGCGCGGCACTCCGAGAAGCAACCTTGAAACCGAAAATAGAAAAACGGCATGACAAGAAGGTCATTAAACGAGAATTCGACGTTGGCACATTAGTGTTACGACGCAACCAAAAAGACTCCCACGAGGGTAAACTCGCGCCAAATTAGGAAGGACCGTATCGAGTCCGAGCCAAAACCGAAAACGCCGCCTACTATTTGGAAGACCTCTACGGTAAAGAGCTTCCTCTACCTTGGAATACCAAAAAGCTCAAACAATACTATAGTTGAGGGAGGCTCGAAAGCCATTCCCCAACGAAGGTTGTGTCTTCGCCAATGAGAAACACGCCTATACAACGGAGGAGTGCTTAGGTACGGGCATGAATCTTAAAGCATAAAGACAAAATCGAGACATCAGGGCTCGATGATGTTAGGTGAGGAAAAATTTTAGACCACGGAACACCATCGCCTTAGTACACGCCCGGTAGAACCCCAGCTCGCGATGGGATGTTCACACCCTGAGGAGGAAAGCTTAACAACAGCCCCTCTCCTCGTTACTAGTTTGGATAAACATCTCCAAACACTTAGAACGGTTCCCCGCACCTTCTAAGCTCGGCATCGATGATACTAGCTATCACAATGATGACCACCGCCTAAACAAACACTAGTGCGAAGAGACCATAGCTCGGCGTATAGAATGTTTAGGAAATTAACTAAGTTAAAGCTACGAGCGAGGACGATCAATACCAGAAGCAAAAACATCGCACGAAAAGTATCGCATAAAACCTAAATCTAAGCACGAAGATAAAAGGTAAAAACGCGAACAAATAACTTAAAGTGCGGAATAAAATAAAGCAATCACAAGGATTGCAAATTGTCAAGTGTACAAACCAAAAAGGGCTAACACAAAGCCCGAGCAAATCAAAATAAATACATAAAATATCTAATCAGAAGGAGGAGGTGAGCAAATTTGGCCATCACCGACTTCTTTCTCCTCGTCCAAGCCTTCCTCGGATAAGCAAGGGTTGAGGACCCGGAGCTGGGCCACAACATTGTTGAAGCTGAAGGTAGCTGTTGCAACCATGTTGGACTCATACTCCTGAATCTTGGCAATTAAAGCAGCACGGCTAGATGAGGCATACTCCCCCTGAGGATCGACCTCCTTTTCTCCTTCCTCGACCATGCCAGCTCCTTGCTGCCCCGCCAACCTCTCCTCCAAATCATTGATCTTGGCCTTCAGCTCTTCAACCTCTTTCAAAATGTCATCCCTATCCTCCGACAGAGTCTTAAGCCTATCCTCTGCTTCCTTGAGGTTAGTTGATAGAGTCTTGCGCTCCTCTCTATAACCCTCACAAGAGGCCTCAGAATCCGCTTGCTTACGCTCCAACACCTGCAATTCCTTGCGGACATCATCCCTCTCCATCAGATATTTGCACTCCCGGCCATTCAAAAAAGTCGTCACCTCAATTAACTTGAGCAGAGTCGTGGTCTGAGTAGCAATCTCGCCCCGCAAAGCCTCGGGACCCATGTCCGTAAGAATTGCTTCATCTGCTTTATTGATCTTCACCTTGGTCTTTCCATCAAGCAGAGGACCATGGGCGAAGAGAGGAGGGAGGACAAAGTCATCAGCTGGAACCCCGGGAGTCAACCTGTGAGGACCGGGAATGGCGGAATCGTCATGAGACTCGAGATCCACAATTTCTTGCTGTTGGCGAGAGGAAGTGTCCTCCTCATCATTCAGACGAAACCTCTTGGAACGATCCACAACAGAGTTAGTCGGGGATCGGTGAGCAGAGGACGTCGCAACAGTGTTGCTCGCTTCCCTCTTGTTCTTTGCAGCACGGGCTTGGCGAAGAGCAGCAGCACCACTAGACATTTTACCTGCACGGAAATGCGAACAACAGTTAGTAAACAAAACAAGGCATGAAAATAAAAAACAAAACACGCAGAGTAAGAGCGAAGTGTAAGAATAAATAAAAGCAAGCTGCGAGCATACTCCAAAAGGCAGTTAATTTCTCCGGAGTATCACAAACGATCAACTCCCTAGTCGCGATCAGCTTCGTACTAGTTAACCTTTGACCATCCTCCCCGAACATAGGCTCGCCATCAGGATCCTCCAACAGGTAAGGAGGCAGGCCCTCCACAAACTCCCTCAACTTCTTGTAATATAACCTTTCCTCAGCTGTAAGCTCCCCAAATTTAAAGACGAATTCCCTGGTCGGCATAGAATAATGCTCTTTGCGCCAGTAAAAGGGGAATTTGGCGAAATCCTCTTCTATGGGGCGCCCCTGCTCGTCACGAACCTCCCGCCCCTGATCATCTACACGATGTCCTCTGCGGACAAAATTATTCCAACCCTTCGTCGTCATCGGCCTTACCCCATAAAAGACAGATTTTAACCCCCGCATTGATTCCTCATACATATCAAAGAGGCGCTTCAGTTGCCTCAAAGAAACTCATCCGTGCTTGGTATCCGGTTTTGGGGGCCCCTTTACTTGCTTCCCTTTCGCCTTCTCTCCCCGAGGACAGCTTCGCTGAAGGCCGAAATGGTAGAAGAACAAGGGTAGGGTAGGACCCAAACCCAAATGCTCGGCGGTCATCTCAAAAGCCTTTATAAAGGCTAAAGAGTTCGGATGTAAATGGGAGGGGGCTAAGTGAAGATGGAGAAAAATGGACACTTCAAGATCCGTAAAGGGTAACCTTATCCCCAGATGCTTGAACGCAATCTCATACATAGGGATCGTTCCCCACGCCCAAGCACTGCAAATCCTATGGCGAGCAGTCAGGATCCGCACTTCGAAGTCTTCAGTGGGGGGGGGGTCTGGATATCCGTACACATCGAGTCCGGAATATCATTCTCACAATTCTTGTAAATCGACTCCGTCTCCCGAGGTTCATCCGCCACCCAAGAGTGGTCAGCTCGTAGACGAACCGAAGAATACGGTCGTTGACTTAAAAGTGGGGATTGTCTTTGAGACCCTTCAGCCATTTAAGAACCTGAAAAAGCAGAGGAAAGAAAAGTGAATTCGACATTCAAATCCACCCTTCCACTGCCAAATCAAGTGAAAGGGCGAGGATCTCGACAAAACTTAGAAAAATGACGCGAAGAAACTAAAGAGGGAAAAAGGCTATCCCTCCGAACACTAAGTTCATGTAACATCCGAGCACGAAATGCATAAGATGCTCGACGTTGTTCTTAATTGGAAACTCAAAACGCAGTGGGTAAAATAGCGAATTTTCGCCTTCAAAACGCGTGAAAATCCTTGTTTAGGGGGGGAAAGGGTGCTAATCACCACCTATAACCCTCAAAAAACTACACATGCATCAAACTACATAAAGAGTACACTACATGAACTACGTCCTACTTAATCAAACGTTAAAGCAAAATCCAAAAGAAAATTAAAGGATAGAGCACTTACTTGATTAATGGAGACAAAGAAGGGTGCCTGTAGTGGAGTAGCAAAGGAAACTTGAAACACCAGAAGGATTGGAATCAGAGAGCGAAGACGTTGGAGAAATAGCAAGAAACTGTAAAGTTTTGAAAGAAACTACCACTTTCCTATATATAGGCGAACACACCTGTACGAGAAAATTTGCGCCACCCTCCATCTGAACCGTTGCCTTAATCCAACGGATCAGATCAATAGCAAACAGACGGCCCAGATTTAATCTCAAGAAAAATGAAAAGGCGCGAAGATCCAACGACTTTCAATGACCTCGAGATTCAAATCCCAGTTAATAGCCACTCGAGTGCTATTCAAATAGCCTTTACACGTGGCAGGAAAAGACGAAGCGACTCGTCCCTTCAAGTCACATCCTTCTGCTCGCGTAAATTCCGCGAAACCCGAGACACCGTATCTCGAGAAAATCGCAACCCAAAGGGTAATGCGTGATCCTCGGAATCTAATCCCCGATATTTTCGCCTAAATGCGAAAGGGGCCATAAATACCAGTGAACGCCAAATTAAAGCATCGTGACCCTCGACAAGTTCATAAAACCGGACACGCGTTCGAAAAAGTACGACGTTTGTTAATAATGACTTGCTCGAAACAACGATAAGCTCGGTTCGTTCAGAAAAATCATAACGTTGCATAAATAAGGGCACAATCAAAGCGCAACTGCAAAAATAAAGGATGCTCGAAAGGTTAAAACTCAATATTCTTTATTAATAGAAAGCCAGTACATAAGGAAAGAAAATTACAAAGGATACGAGCATCTAATCCTCATGCTCGGAATCCGAATCAATCTTCAACAATTCCGCTGGCTTCATCTTGGATTCCACTGTCATCTGGGACTCCCCTTCGTCAGAGGAGGAGAGAAGAGGGTAAAAGTCCTGAGACTTATAAGTCTTCAGGAACTCCGCATAATCCCCATCTGTCTCATCAGAACCTGCCGAACTGGAGGTATCTGAAGAGAGAATTATCGTCTCCACCTTAACCTCCTTCTTGGAGCGAGTAACCCTAACAGTAGACACCTCCACCTTCTTCTTCCCTCTCTGGGACTTCGAACTCTCGACGGAAACCTTCTTGGTATTCTTCATATCCATCGCTAATACTTGAGGCACAATTATGAAAGGCAAAGTAAAAGCAGCAGGTATTTATAGGAAAACTTGCCGCCTAAAAAAAAAATCCCAACATCGTATTTAACGGCCCACAATAAATGCAAGGGGCGATTGCAACTACCTAGGGTTGACCACTTGGGGAAATGTTATTCCTTTTCCAAAGCTTGACTTTGACCAAAGGGAATCACAAAACCTCGGGGAACAGAAGCACGACAGGCCACCTCGAAATAGTTATGTTCGACAAAAACGAAAGATCTTTCAAAGGAACGAGATGAATCGCTCAAGCTTCAAGTTATTATACTGATCAACGAGCATAACAACTTGGGGGGCTCCTGTTCTGGGCCGAGCACGGATGCTCGGGCAGAGGAGGATGTCGAACAACAACGTCCCGAGCTAGCCTACCATGAAGAGCTCGCGAGCCTTGCTCGACTCTCCAACGGTCTGATACTCTCACGTATCGTAACGGCCGTAAACCGGAATGATGAGCATTTACTGCACATCAAGGCCTCCAAGCCGTTTTCCGGCAGCCACTTGATGGTCATTAATGCCATCAAGGGCCTTGGCCCTGCGCTGGGGGCTATATATATGTGACTCCACTCCATTCACAAGGTACACATATTTTTAGCTAAGAAAACCTTCATTCCACACTTAAACTGACTTGAGCGTCAGAGTGTCTGCAGGTACACAACCCCCCTCCGTTCCAACAGGGGCCTTGCAAACAACAAACGCCGGCGCGATCACACTCTTCTGGTCAAGCACGATCAGAAGACTATTACTCTTCCGCCAAATGATAAATTAC
Source organism: Trifolium pratense (assembly GCF_020283565.1). Lineage (NCBI taxonomy): Eukaryota > Viridiplantae > Streptophyta > Magnoliopsida > Fabales > Fabaceae > Trifolium > Trifolium pratense. Next base: position 26,938,479 of record NC_060063.1, on the reverse strand, counting down.
GACCACTCCAAGTATTAAGCAGTTTCTTCATAGCTTCCACTATAGGGTTCCAGGTGACCTTTCTCCTTGGGTTAGCTCCAACTAGAATTTCTAAAAAATGAAAAAGAATCGGTTCTACTTCTCAGTGTAAAAAGGAGGACGCTGCGGACAAAAAATTAACATCAAGATTAATGCCATAGAGCTTACTTTTGTAAAAATTAACCTTCAGTCACGATACTAATTCGAAACTTGTCAACACTGTTTTAAGCGACCACAAATTCTCCCACTTCCCTTCACCTACTAGAACGGCATCATCTGCAAATTGGAGAGTATGAAACTGTAAGTCATCGCGAACTTTAAAACCATAATAATTGCCATTGACAACAACCTTCTGCATTAAGCGAGTGAGACCTTCCGCAACTATCAAGAAAAGGAGATAATGGGATCCCCTTGTCTCAGCCCTTTACTAACAACAAAATCCTCCGTAACACTACCATTTACAAGCACATACGTTGAGCTAGTAAAAATACAGGCTCTCATCCACTTCAACCAGCTCTGCGCAAAACTCATTCTCCGCATCATATACTCCAAAAAATTCCAATTAACCGTATCGTACGCCCTCTCGAAGTCTACCTTCAATAATAAACAGTTGTCTTTTCTTTTCTTGGCAAAATCTATCAGTTCATTCACTACCAAAACTCCATCCAGTATCTGACGATTAGGAACAAAGACCGTTTGACATTCTAGACTTAAAACAAGAGCTCTACATATCAATCAAACCTACAATCAATGTCGCCCTTTTCTCCCTCAAAATCCAATCTTTTCTTTCAAGATGTAACCTCTACCGTGGTGATGCGCTCGCCCTCATGGCTTCACCGCCTCCATAAAGTATATGGGTAATGGGTGTAGGTTAAGTCATTAAGACTTAAGAGTGGCAAATTAGTTGGGGAGCAGGTGTGGCTAAAAAAATTAATAAACATTTGACATTTCGCTGTTAAAAATTTGCCAAAAACAAACTAGATAATGAAAATAAAATAGTGCATCGAAGCAAGCGGCATATATAATTAAGTAATTTATGCTTCGTTGGATCGATGGAAATAATTAGAGTGGAGTGGGACACAAATTACCGGAATAGAATTGAACGGAATGAATGTACCAAAAAAAAAAATTTTGAACGGAATGAAACATAAATCCGCACCCTCGAGATATTAGTTAAGAAAACAAAGGAGGAAATTAAATAAAAAACTTATGTGAAAAAAGAACAATTTTTATAACTTGAAGATATTGAATACACAACTTTAAAGAATACATTGTTTTCTTGTTTCTTTAATTCTTATGTATTTGTCATCGAGTTCTTATATTTTGAGACGGATGAAGTAGTATATGAGAACACTAGTTAGCATTTTCTATAAACTTAAAATTTTTCTTTTTTGATAGACAAATGTTAGTTGTTAGTATATTGTTAGGGGGAAGAGAAATGTCAGAGAAAATGTTAGTTGTTAACTCATAATTGCAGTTTTCATAGTTATCGATCTTGATTGTTAATTTTAAATCGAATAGTTCAAAGATGTTTGAATTATTTTATTGATTGTTTTGAATTAAACAGTCTACGATACAACTATAACCGCATAAATCCATTTCCAATATTCAGTGTGGCATCATAACGAAGAGGAAAGCAATGTCCTTATAATATCATTTTTATTTTTTTTAATAATTATGCTACATTGTGCACAATTTCTTCATGATGGATGTGATCATTTCTCTTCGTGGATACTCGTTCTATACTCATGGCCGTTTTATATGTCCATATATATTATCATAATGCATGCCCATTAAAAAAAAAATTAACTGATATGCACTGACAGTGTAAAATAGTTTTACACTATCAGTCAATATCAATCATGTTTTCTGCTACATCACCTCATTTTTTTTATATGACATGGCAAAATGATTGTTGTTTATTGGACGATCGTGTAAAACTATTTTACACTGTCGGTACATATCAATTAAACTAAAAAAAAAATCATAATGCATTATAAATTATTTATCATAATGCATTATCATCATACAATATTATGTAGTATTATTCTCTCTAGTCCTAAATATAAAAGAAAAATTACTTTTTAAATTTATTGAAAATCTAATGTATTTAATCTATAATATAGGCCAAATACATGAGAGTTTCAATGAATCTAAAAAATAGTTTTCCTCTTATATTTAGAACCGGAGAATATTTACTCTCGAGTTAGAAAGACAAATTAGTAAAATTATTATGATGATGAACACTCATATTGCAACTGCTTTCGGTGACCGACATCCGCATCTAAGGCTCCGTATATATAGCAAATCATCAGAAAGCCATGTCACACTCACGTCTTCATAACTCCTTTTCTTCATTTTACTCTATTCCTCTCATAGCATATGAAATTTATTACTTAATTTATTATTCTTCCAATTATTTTAATTTATCTATGCTATTAGTAAAAAATAATTTTTAACGTACGTAACTGGTTTGTAGAGCGATGAGAGTATAGACTAAATTGGGATTTGGATTCTCCACGTTACAAAATTTTACATTTACGAATGTGTTTAGTTTTGCGGTGGATATAATTGATTTTGATATAATTTAGTTTGACGAAATTAATTTTGATAGAATTGTTGTGTTGGGGAGGCTGATTGTGTTAATATATTTTATTTTGACTTCTTTATTTTTTATTTTTTTATAGAATTGAGTTTTGACAGAATTGATTTATGTTTGTATATATTCATTCAAAAGTGAGTTTAATTAACAAGGTATTTGAGTGTAAAAATCAATTCTAAAATCAGAAACTACGATTTCTAGCTTCTTCAAGTAGAATCAATTATGGAGGTAGAATCAATTCTAGAGACAAAATCAATTCTACTTTTGAGAAATCAAACATACATGTAAATATGCTAAGATAGAGAATGAAAGAAAGACACCGTGATAAGTGGTAATGATAAAATTAACTTCAAAAACAAACTAAACGTATACGAATGTAGATTTTTTAAATGTAGAGAATTAAAATCCTGAACTGGAACAACTTCCGTCAAAATGACAGTGGAGTAATACCTGCAAATAATTTGAAACTCAAGTCAGTATAAGAATAAGGATGAGTGATTTTGAAGGCTCATAGCAACAAGATTAGTGAGATTATTTTTTTTTAAAATACAATGCTTATAAAAATAAATTAAATGGCTTAATTAGTAAAATGGTCCCTTAAAGACATTTTTTGTTTCAGATTGGTCCCTTAAAGAAAAAAAGGTCTGAATAGGTCCCTTAAAGAAAAAAAAGGTCCGAATAGGTCCCTTAAAGATATCTTCGTTAATCAGTTTGGTCCTATTCAGACCTTTTTTTAGGGACTAAACTGATTAACGGAGATGTCTTTAAGGGACCTATTCAGACCTTTTTTTCTTTAAGCGACCTATTCGGACATTTTTTTCTTTAAGAGACCAATCTAAAACCAATAATATCTTTAAGGGACCATTTTACTAATTAAGCCTTAAAAATATCAAATTTTGTAGAGTCCAAAGATTAAGAATTGAATCTTAATTAGTTGAAGAAGATATGAGACTCTCATCCTAACCAACTAAGTTACATAAACATCTATAATTGATTTATCATACTAGTATTATTTATTTTTAACTAAATTGAACTTTTTGACCCAAAAATTTGTGACATAAAGCCCTTGATTGGGTTTTTTTTGCTCTGATCAGCCATACCGAAGAGGAGCAGTTGGACATTGATGGGGAGCAGTTACTAACAACGTTACCAATATTGAGATTAAGTATAGTAGTCTAGGAAGCACCAACACCTCTATGATTAGGTGTGTCGCGATGTCCGACACGTGTCGGTGTCCGACACTCTTATGACACTCGTCCGACACGTGTCGGATAGCTCATATCGATGTCGGAAAAAATTCAATTTTTCCTTTAGTTTGACACTCCTTTGATCGGTGTCCGACACCTGTAAGACACTCATATGACACGTGTCGGACAAGTGTCCCAAAAAAAAATTATTTTTCTTTGCTTATACTCTCCTTAGGCACATATTAAACATATCTACAAAAGTTAAAGATGTGTAGAAACAACAATATTGATCAATTAGGGATTGAAGACATTACATTTTGATTACCATATTTTTAGTTTTTTCGATTGTAGATGGATAAATAAATGTAAAATACTATGATATCTTGTTTTAAAACTTTTTAAAAAAAATAACTTGCTCAAATTAGATTTACATGTATATATTTTGATTCTCAATTTATATGTTTTATAAATATGTAGCGGTGTCGGTGTCCTATATTTTTTACATTAGCGGTGTCGTGGTGTCCGTGTCCGTGTCGGGTTGCGGTGTCCGTGTCGGAGTCCGTGCTTCATAGGTAATAGTTGAGAGGTGTTATGAGCTTTTTTTTGACAAAAGGTGTTATGAGCTTGTTCAACCATTTGTGAGCCGCGAAGAATGAGGTTATATGAAGGCTTCAATGAATTGGGTCTTTAAGAAAGTGAGTTCAAAATGAAGATTTACTTCTATCATCTTATCATTTTTTCGCGCGTCTATGTCTTTCTTATTTTACTATTCTGCTAGTTAAGCAGTGGATGTTATAAATTGAATTTTTTTTTAAAAAAAAAATATCATCCGCTCGTACGTTATAAAAAACAATTATGATAAAGTCGTAGGGCACACTCTCATTCAAATTTTTCCGCTACTACTTAAAAAATAAATCAATCAAACATATATTTTTTTTAATGTTATTTATATTTATAAATTAATTTAACCATAATTTTATAAAATACTACAAATTTAATTAGATAGTTTAACTATTACTCTCTATCAAACCGAGCTATGTAATGTAAATAACAAAATTCTCCTTAGGGACAATAGGTAGGGGCTAAGTAGGATAAATAGTATTTACCCTCTATATTTGCAGTTACAAAAATACTCATGTTTGTACTCATTTTAGTGCGGATAACAATTTTTATATCTATACCCATATTCTATAATTACCTAATTAACTACCCTTACACGATATGTATGTAGGGGTGGTCCAAACCATATCCAAACCAAACCATATCCATTCATAAACCATTTATTTGGATTAGGATCCAAAACGGAATCCATTTTTTTTTAAACCAGTTGTAACGACCCAATTTTTCATATTATTATTTTTATGTGTTAAAATATTTTATTTAACGTGGCATTTTAATTAAGTTAATAACTTGAGTTATTTATCAAGTACTTTAGTTATTAAGCGAGTAGAGTGAATTAACGTGTTATTGGGCCAAGCCAATTGGGCTTGAGGCCCAATGGGCCTTGTGTGTGTGAAGGGCGCCCATAAGGGCATAGTGAGGAAGAGAATTCATTTCTCATGATTCTTTTGTGTTCTTGAGAGAAGAAGAGAGAGCTTGAGGAGCTAGGGCAAGGGGAAAGCTAGAGATTCGAGATCTTCGTCGTGTTTTCTTCGAATCCAGGTAAGAGAGTAGATTTTATATTCGTGGGTGATACGAGGAAGGGGAGAATGTCGATTTCTCCTTACCCGAACTTCCTCCACCCCATTTTCGTTTTTGTTTGATTGGATTTTCTTAATGGAAATCGATTCTAAGGTTCATAACATGTTTAACATGCTTTTATCATGATGTATGAACGAATTTATTGGATAAAAACAAAGTTTATGGATGATTAAACTCAAGAACTTTGTGTTCTTGAGAGTTTTGAGTAAAAGTGTCCAATTCTTACTTTTTCGATGTTTATGATGTAGATCTATGAAATGAACCGTCCTTTTGTGTTTACACATGTTTGTTACACTTGAAAACAAACTTATTTGGGATTTAGAACATCAAACTTGGATTTTTTTGAGTAGATTTCTTTCCTCTGTGTTAGCAGGAGTCATCTGCATGATAGTAGGGGTTCTATGTGCTAGTAAGGGTTCTTGCGTGATAGTAGGGGTTCTATGTGCTAGTAGGGGTCCTTGCATGATAGTAGGGGTTCTATGTGCTAGTAAGGGTTCTTGCATGATAGTAGGGGTTCTATGTGTTAGTAGGGGTATTACCTGAACTGCATATGTAGTAGGGGTCCTCTAGTATAGTAGGGGTACTCTGTGTTAGTAGGGGTATTACCTGAACTGTTGTTTGATGGTTTTAAATGCTACTGATTGTTTATAACCATGATTAATTGTATTGTGATGAATTGTTGATTATATGTGTGGAATATAATTGTTGTTGATTGTGTTGATGATGTTTGTTTAAATGTCAAAGAAGTATATTAAGGAGTTAATCAACTTAATAAAGAAGGATATTAGAATTATATTATTCTAATAAAGAAGAATATTAAGGTATAGTGTTATCTTAATAAAGAAGTAATGTTGGATAGTGTTCCACATTAGTAAATGAAGAGCTTAATGCTAATTAAAATGATTGTGAGTGAATTCATGAAATACATACATGCATTCATGAATATATGTGATATTGGATATTCCAATAAAGAAGGATATCGGATTATATTTATCCGATAAAGAAGGATATTAGAGGTGAGATACTCTAATAAAGAAGATGGTACCACATGCATTAGAAATGTCTAGGATGACATAACATGAATGTGAAGCATTAGATTGCATTAGGGATTATGTGTGCATTTTATGATAAATGATGTTTGACACATACTTGGTAAATGTTGATTGTTAATCCGTATGTGAGGAGCAGAGTCCGTCATGACTATAAAATGAACAACGCAGGGTCCGTCATGACCATAATCTGAACAATGTATTTGTGGTGTTAGATTACATTAGGAACTTTATGTATATTCCTATTTGTAATTGAGTTATGTGATATTTGTTGATGTTTTGGTATTGTCCGATACGACGTGAAACTATATGTTTGGTGTATTTCGTGGATGATTGATTATGTGATAAATGAAGTATATGCTGGATATATGAATATGCATGAATGATGATGATGTATGTGTATAATGTATGATTATGCATGTTTTATGAAGAAGTGTTTAAGTACCATTTACTTACACTTGTATATTTTGAGTATGTTGTCTAACTCTCTTTTATGTGTTATGTGCTGGACCGTTGGGGGTCCAGATTTACAGGTTTTGTGGTATTCGATGTCGAGTCGTCGGTGAAGCTCCGCTCTGATTGTGACACGGAAAAAGGGGTTTTATATTGTATATAGAGTCTCCTTATCTAGGTTGTTTTGTATAATCAATAAATATATTATTTGATTCAAAGATTTGTATAAACAAGCATTTTACTAATTAACTACATTAGTGTTATTTTGATTGAAGAGTGTAATGCTCGAACCATGACTTTTATAATAATAAACTTTGACTTTCCGCCGCGTATTTTGAAAAAGATTTTACTAAAAGTAGAAATATATAAATAATGGGTTTGGGTGTTACACCGGTTACTAAACTGGTTATAAAATTTAGTTATGGTTGGTTAAAATTATAAACCGAACTTTAAATTGGGTATTTATCAAATTAAATTTAAAATAGGATATTTTCGAAATTTCATTTTAAATTTGTTTACTTCTCATTTTAAAATGATTAATTCTTAAAATAAATTCTATTTGCTTGAATTAATTTTATGTACAAAAAAATACTGATATTTATTATAGGAAAGAAATATAAAAAAAAATACTGTTTTTTTAATTATTTGAAAAATAATTCTTTTAAATAAAATAATAATTAAAATATTAAAAAACTTAATTTTATATACAAAAAAAATACTGATTTGATTTTTTGTTTTTTTTTTAAAATTAATAAATCTGTCTTTTTTAATTATTTTAAAAATAACAAAGTTTTATCCCAAAAAAAAATAAGAAAGTTTTTTAAATAAAATAATAATAATTATTAAAATATAAAATAGTAAAATATGAAAGGGTGGGTGGCGGCCGGCCACCGGAAAACACCGCCGGCCTCCGTGCCGCCACCGGAGGCCCGCCTTGACTTGCGGGAAAACCACCTATCGCCGCCGTACATGCTGGAGCACCGCCGTACCGGTCAACTGTGGTCCGGCGTTGACCGCCGCGTTAACCACAGCCCCTCCACCCCTCTATTTAATTATTTATTTATTAAATTATATAAATAATTTAATAATTGGGCTTTAATGTGTTTGAAAAATGGACTATTTGGACCTTTTGAAAAATTGACATTTGAGCTTTTTAATTGGGCTATTTAAAAAATTGTATAATTTAATGATTGTTCCACTTTTAAGAAATCTATATATATAAATCCTAGATAGTAGTGAAATTGCCTATCTAAACCCTAATCCACAAACCAATGAAAACCTTTCATTTAGCCACATCATCCACTTACATTCCTTTAATGGGGGATTAATTGTAATTATTATTATTATTATTATTATTATTATTATTATTATTATTATTATTATTATTATTGTTTTGGGTTAGGGTCTTGTTAACATGTGCCCTTAAGGCACATATTAAGATATACCAAAATAGAAATTCAACATTTAATGATACAAGAAATTTAATGCTTCAAAAGTCAAAATGCACAAATTAGCATTTAATAATTTCTATTTTTGCTTTTGGGTTATTATTCATTTTAAATTTTTTTGTTCATTTTATTATTTTGTGTATTTTATTGTTTTTTTTCTTTCAAAAAAGTTAATGTTTTTGCTAATAATCTTTTGTCCAATCTTTGTAAGTATAAGGAGTTAGTCGATTGTCAGGACTACTTTCTAATGTTAGTAAAAAAAATAGATAAAATAAAATTTACTAATGGTTGTTATGCCCTGTATGATTTTTATCATATTCGATATTTGAGTATGAGTTAAGTTGGTTTATCTTTGCTCCAATAAGTTTCAAATTAATATAAATGTCAAATTCGATAATACAGTAGTTTTTTGGTAAGAGATAATGAAGTAGTTTATCCAACTCAGAATCCTCCAATTAGATTTATAATATAAATAAAAACTTATGTTTCAACATCGATTGTTTTCCATGGTCAATTATATGTTGTCATTTCCATAGTTATTTTGAAGAATGGGTTAAAGATATTGCTAATCAATGTTAATGAAGAAGATACCAAAGTAACTTCAAATATGATGTATAAATAAGTTTTTTAAATATGGTTTAATTTTCATAATACTTAATGTTTCAATTTATACGAATGATTTTTCAACATTATAATATAAAATATCGCATAACACTCTATATATATAATTCCTAAATAGTTATCATACTATCAATCTAAACCCTAATCCACTTAAACCAATAAAACTTTTTCATTTAGCCATGTCATCAATACATCCAATTAAATCATTTTACCATGCCACATCACTTCTAACTTTCTTTCAAAATTCAATTTAGTTACTATGTTAATTTTTTCTAACGCCCATCCAATGCCTGCCAATTAGCTTATATGTAACACATTTATTTTCCTTTTCATATGCAACATTTATTTGAAGCATTTATATGCTTTTTCATATACTACATTTGTATAAAATAAAATAATAGTAACATGTAGTATAGTATGCTTTATATCTTTTCATATGTTTTATCAACCAATTGCTTAATTGAATGCACTTATACGGTTCATGTTCCTATACGAACCCGCCCCCCACCATCCAATTAACTTTATGGTTAGTAAAAAAATAATATTAAAGCAACTCCTTTGATTCCTATGTCATTTTTATCTTTCAGTTTCAAGGTTGCATTTTACACTTTGTTTCTTTCCAAACCTACGAGCTTTAAATTTTTGCCACATTCAAATGATCTCCAATTTTTTGACATCTTCACTTTAGTCATCTTCTTCTTCAAATCCGATCTTCACATCTCCAATTTCTTTTTGGTGATATCCGATTTCTCATTATTGTTCACATCTCCGATTGCTTTTTTGAGTTTCCAAAAAGATTTTTGGGTGATTCTTTTTAAGTTCCATTTTTATTGTTTCTTCTCTTTTTCTCATTATTAGTTCTTTTTTTGGGTGATTGGTTGCCATGTTGGAGAATTTGAAGAATTGTTCATAGGAGTATTAATAAAATTAAGCATTGATCTATTGGCAATAACAATTTTATAGTAATGTTTATATATATTCAGCAAAAAGATGAGTTCTCTTTTTTTTATGTGTTACGACAAGGAGATTATGCTTTTTCCAAACCCGCGTTTTTTTTTTTTTTGTATGGAGAAATTCAAATTGGTACTCCTTTGGTAAGGTGTTTCTATCTATTTTTTTTAAAAAATTGGTAATTTATTTTTGTTTGTTTTGGCCATTTTAAATTTTGCGTTGGTTTGCTTGATAATAGATTAACTTTTTCAAATTCCCATAATCGTTTGTTTCATTCCTATAGAAAATACCCAAACAAAAAAGTGAAAATTTTGTTCCCCTCAACGCTTTCACAATTTATTTTGCTTCATTTTGTTCTTTATAAAATATCCAAGAAAAGCACGACACAACAAGTTTCTTAAATTATCTATAAAATAATATATCATTTATTTATGAAAATAATATTATGCTTAATACTACTTTTGGTTATTGCAACATGATAAAACAAAGTATAAACACATCTTTTATATCTATTTTATATTTACCTCACCTTTATTATTATTATTATTATTATTAATATTATTTTTTTGAAGAAGTATTATTATTATTATTATTATTATTATTTTGTTATTGTTGTTGTTATTATTATAATTTTCATGATACTTATTGTTTCAATTTATACGAATGATTTTTCAACATTATAATATAAATTACCGCATAACACCCGTGCATAGCACGGGTGTGGGACTAGTACTTTCAAATAACATTATATGTCAACGTTGAAATTTTAAATATTTTTAAAAATTGATCCACCGCGAATCACTTGAATGAATAATCATAATATAATATGTAACTTAAAAAGGGTACTATTTTAGACATCTCTAAAAATTTGACATAGAGGTTAAAATTTAAAAGACTACAAAAAAAACTAAAATTCTTACTTCCTACTAAATCACATGATAATTTTTTATCCTCTTTTCACAAGTTGTTTCAACATACTTCACTTTTTGTCCTCAAGTATAAATTTATTCAATAACTTAAATGTTAATTTCCTTTTTTAGTTAAGTAGTCTAGTGGTTAAAAATTTTACCTTTAAAGTGGATAAGTGAAATAACCGGAGTTTAAACTCAGACCAACAATATATATAATATATAATGCAATGTCCAGTCAACTGAGCTAAGCTCACGGATCCAACGTCAATTTTCTATCTAGTGGTATTTTCTCTGGTGCTATGTATAAGAAGAAGTTTACTTTTTAAATTCATCGTAACGTTGATGTATTTAGTACCGGATAGAGTAGTTATTTTTTACATGAGATATAAGATAAGTATAACTCATCACCAGCCATAATACACCAAACCGAAATGGTGGCGTCGTTATCCTTAACTTGTATGAACCGGTTGGGACGTTATTATCCCACCTCCTCCCTCTCAGTCAGACACATCCACCCACCCCCAGACATTGTTGGTCGGTAACGTAACTCTTGTAACAGGTCAACCGTCAAGGTTATATTTGTAACTTTCATCATCCACTCCAAAGTGGAAAAAAGCTGTTTACTTCACTTCAAGTGGCTTACATTATTTTAATTTATGGTAATTAATTAATTAATTAATCAGTGATTTGAACTGCCATAGTTGGTGGTCTAGTCCTATGATTTGTTTGGGCTTTGTATAGTTTCTTTTGGTCCTTGTATTTTGACTCTTTTGTAACCTTACTTAATCTTCTTTGGTACGTCTTGTGCTGAGTAGACTTTTATTTATATAAATATCTCATTTTGGCTTGTTCAAAAAAAATTTTATAAATATCGTCCACAAACCCTAATCCTAGATAGTTGTGGAATTGCCTAGATAGTTGTGGAATTATACATTAATCCTAGATAGTTGTGGAATTGCCTATCTAAACCCTAATCCACAAACCAATGAAAACCTTTCATTTAGCCACATCATCCACTTACATCCATTTAATGGGGGATTAATTGTAATAATAATAATAATAATAATAATAATAATAATAATAATAATAATAATAATAATTATTATTATTATTATTATTATTATTATTATTATTATTGTTTTGAGTTATTATTCATTTTAAATTTTTTTGTTCATTTTATTATTTTGTGTATTTTATTGTTTTTTTTCTTTCAAAAAAGTTAATGTTTTTGCTAATAATCTTTTGTCCAATCTTTGTAAGTATAAGGAGTTAGTCGATTGTCAGGACTACTTTCTAATGTTAGTAAAAAAAATAGATAAAATAAAATTTACTAATGGTTGTTATGCCCTGTATGATTTTTATCATATTCGATATTTGAGTATGAGTTAAGTTGGTTTATCTTTGCTCCAATAAGTTTCAAATTAATATAAATGTTAAATTCGATAATACAGTAGTTTTTTGGTAAGAGATAATGAAGTAGTTTATCCAACTCATAATCCTCCAATTAGATTTATAATATAAATAAAAACTTATGTTTCAACATCGATTGTTTTCCATGGACAATTATATGTTGTCATTTCCATAGTTATTTTGAAGAATGAGTTAAAGATATTGCTAATCAATGTTAATGAAGAAGATACCAAAGTAACTTCAAATATGATGTATAAATAAGTTTTTTAAATATGGTTTAATTTTCATAATACTTAATGTTTCAATTTATACGAATGATTTTTCAACATTATAATATAAAATATCGCATAACACCCGTGCACGGGTGTGGGACTAGTATGAAATTAAATTAGGAATTTTGATTTTGACACAAATTTATAGAGATCAATTAAACTAATTGTAAAAAAAAAATTATGTGTGGTTTGACAGAAAAATTAAACTAGGAATTAGTGTAAGAAAATTGAACAAGAACAAAAAAATTGCTTTGACAAAAATAAAAAAAAGTATTGGTTTTTGGATATGGATATCCGGTTAAATAATCGGTTTTTATATTTGCATAACCCAACCATATATCAATAAATCGGTTAATTTCATTTTAGAATTAACCGGTTTTGTGATCTTGGGTTTGGATGTGGTTTTGGATTAATCACTATAATCGGTTATTTTGTGCACCCCTACCATATGTACCAAAAAAAAAAAACTACCCTTACACCGTTATTTGCAGGGTCGTAGGTCTAATATATATAATTCAACCAATTAAAAATATCATATCATTTTAATATCATATTAATTGTTTCATCATCATCATCATCATAAATAATTACTGGAAAAATGAAAATATTTATATTTCATTTGTAATTTTTTTTGTTATGTGATAATAATAAAATAATTAATATTAATAATAATAATAATAATAATAATAATAATAATAATAATAATAATAATAATAATAGAAAAGTTACAATAAACAATGAAATGACTTTTTTTAAACGGATAAAGTAGATAATATAACTTGTTAATGTTGGTATTTCTCCTTCTACATGACCTAACCTCTAAATCTTTAACATCTTTACTTTTTAACTCTTAACTCAAATTAGTTAAGCTACTACCCCCCACGAAAACTGTAATATTTAAAAAACAATTAACATTTAACAATGTCATGATTTTTTTTTTTGACTAAATGTCATGAAATTAATTGTTAACTTCAATATACGTACTTATTAGTTATAAAATACTACATCCGTCCTTAATTATAAGACTCTGTTTGACCACTGCACGTATGCCAATGCACAATTTTGATCATTGATATCTTTAATTGTCTATTAGTAAAAATTATAAAAACTTTATATTTTGAAAATACTCATCAAAACAAATTGAACAAGATCTTATATGATAATATTTACATTTATATATGATTAAAAAAACACGATCAAAATAAGGTAAATGAATAATATATTTTTGTCGAACAAAATCTTATAATTAGGGACGAAGGTAATAGTGTTATCAAACTCCAAAAAAAAGTAACAGAAGTTTGGTCAAATTGTTACGTGACCTTGATTTTTATCTAAATTTATAACCTAAATATTATCAACCACATTAAAGTTTATATTTTTGCTGATATATTTTTTTAACAAGATATATTAATAAAAACAGTCTCCTCAGCATGTACCGAGGTAGACTATAACGGTTTACAAAGAGTAAAAAAAAGAACCATAAAAAAAATCATACAAGCCCCAAATAAAACAAGGGACTAAACTACTATATATAGTAGTTTGAAACTAAAATAACATTCGTCATCTTTAACCATCTATAGGAAAAAAGTTTGATCTTGTCCAACAATTGATGGAAAGTGTTTGTTGAGCCTCTAAACAATCTATGATTTGTTTCCGTCCACACAACTCAAACGCAGACAAGACAAATGAGTTGCAAAAAAGATCAGCGCGCTCGAGATCCACCTGCTGAATATGTAAACTGAACAAGTGATCACGTAAAGTAGTGAAACCCAGCAATGAAATGTCAATTCACGAACGAACTAATGCCCAAAGAAAACCAAAAATAATTTAGAAGATGAATAAGGTGTTGGACCACCGCTCACATAATGGTTTATATTTTTGCATGTAATTACTCATATCTATATTCACAATACTGATTTTTACTTTATCTATTGTTACTTTTTTGCTGATATTTACTAAATACAGGTCTAATCAGCCTAATTAGTAATTAAGCTCTTTCATTACTTTCTCCTCTCTTCATTTCCTTTATTTATTTATTTATTTATTTATTTATTTATCCATTTTTAGTTTTCTTGAACTGTGTGTGCCCAAATGTTCAACGGTAGTGCTTGTTAAAAGAAAAAGCTTTCTTTTTCAGCCTTTTCTTTATTCTTTATGGTTAATTTCCTTTGATGAATCTTTCTCCAACTTTAAGCATTTAACAATATTTTTTTTTTCTCCTTTCATTTTTTATTGTCAATCGTCAAACTAAAAAGTACTCACATTTATTCATTATTATTGAATTTTTTGTTTGATGTGGTGAAACATAAAGAAAGACAACACAAAAAACTAAGTGGTTTCTCATCATCCATGCATTATTGCTTTACTATAATATAGGTCACTTTTAAGAAAATATTTGTACCAAAGTATGCCGTTTTACAATACCAATGAAGCATTGAATGTTATTTTTTCTATTATACTCTTAATTATTTATTACTCTATCTTTTTTCAATTCTTCAATTTAAGTTTCTCATACAATTAATGAATAATTTCTATTTTGATATATCTTAACATGTGCCATAACAAGACCCTTTTGTAAACTAATTCATACTTTCTCTTTTAAATACAACTATAATTACATTTCTTAATATGCGTAAAAATGTCAAAGTGACATATATTATGATATGGAGGGAGCATACATTATTGCATTTAATCTCGGAGGATATGCAGTATTAGCAAAACTTAGTCACTGTCTCATAAAATGTACTATCATGTGCACTTTTTTTTTTATTACAATAATTGTTATTTTAAAAATCAATATTTTATTTATTGCTTCTTTTTCACTAATTTATACTATTAGTTTTTTTGAGAAGGCAAATAATATATTAAGAATTTAAAACAAGTTAAGTATTTTTTTTCTTAAGCAAAGAAATTAAATATAAAAAACACAGTAATAAAACAAGTTAGAAAACACAGTATATGATATGATGTGTCTAATAAGCAAGAAAAAGTTTACAAGCACTAACTACAATATGACAATTTTTATAAGTTGGAGATAGGAGTACTTAATTTCATACTTATTAAATCCCTACTCGCTATTTTTTAGATTCTATATATGAACAATTTTTACGTGTATTAATAAACAAAATTTACGATTGAATTAATAATAAAATAATGCTAGCAACACACTCTTTAACAAACACACTCCAACACACTTTTTTCTATTGGTTAAAATTTACATGGGTCCCATAAAAAAATGTGGACCCATATAACTTTTATGGGACCCATGTGAACTTCAACCAATAAAAAGAGAGTGTGTTGGAGTGTGTTTGTTAAAGAGTGTGTTGCTAAGAGCATCCACAATGGAGCACTCCATTTTTGAGTACTTAAATGGTCCCACATAGACACATCATCAATTTATTATTTTTTTAATAATAGTACCTAATAGGTACTCAACCCATCCAATGGAGCATTTCTTAAAAAGTTCTAAAATGGGTCCCATCAATAACTCCACATCATTAAAATTTGAAATTTAATTTAAAATAATATTGTCAAATTAAATTTTTTTGAATATATTAAATAAAGTGGGTCCCATAAAAAGAAGAGAGAGAGAGTTCTTATATTAGAAGTGGTACCTATTAGGTACTAAAATGTGTTGTGCTCCAATAGTAGTACTTAATAAGTACCATGAGTACCTAATAAGTACTACACCATTGGAGATGGTCTAACACTCCTCTTAATAATATGTATATTTGATCTATGATGATTATGACTAAAGAAAATGGTGTCAAATCTGCGCATTTAAGAAAGTAGGGGATAAGATAACAAATGCAATTAAATCTAAAATCTATCACAACAAAAAAGAAATCAACACACGAGTGATTTACCGTGAATGTTATTAATAAGAAGACACAAGTTAGTTGTAATTCTCTAACCATAAAATACCCCATAACTTGACAAGTAATGTCGTGTTCAAAGATCACCTAAATTCTTTTAAAAAAAATGACTACGATAATCTCTAACCAGCAGATGTTTAAATTGTGAACCCACATGGATTGGCATAGGGACCAAAACTGAGATCTTGAAGTTTGCTCCTGTTAAGATCTCATGTTTGAATCTTCTCAAGGCTACTTCATGTATTGGACCAAGCTATGACTTTGTGTTCTGAAATTAACATATTTTTATATCATTTACATTTAATACTTTTGAATTTTTGATCTTTTGAAAAGAATTTAAAGAATTATGCCTAATAATTTTGTGTCTCATAAATCTATGAATGCAATTTTAGATATTACCGTTTAGCCTAACTTTTTTTTTCTCTCTTTTATTAGAAAAAATTTCAAATTTTTTATCATTTAAATCAATTCATCGTTCCATAACACATTAAGCAAATGTTTGGTTTCAATTCTGAACCAGCCAAAATTAATTCTAGACGTGCAGAATTGATTCTACCTTGTTTGGTTTCTGTTCTGGACTATACTAGAACTAGTCCACTTCATACCCTCTAAAGTCCACATGGCTTGCCTCATCATATCCATGTCAGCAGAACATGGTGGAACCTCTCTAAGATATGAGCAAATTACTGTTCTACCCACTATCTAAGGGTGATATCTTGGCAGTCCATCTTATTGGGCCTCGGCAAGTCCAACCCAATAAGAGGACCTTTGGCCCAGAGTTGGGGGCTATAAAAGCTCTCCTATACAGGAGAGCTAGGTAACATTATTCATTCTCTCATTTACTTTCTCTCTCTAGTATTCTCTTTCCTTGTCTGACTTTGGCATCAGAGCAGCTGCAGGTACACCCCCCCTCCGTGGATCAGCTGCTCGACCCGCCGTCAACCACCTGCTCAACGGACTGCTAGCTGACCATCTATTTGTTCTGATCAACAGTTAATATCAGTTTCTTAAAAGTAGAATTAATTCATTATAAAAAAAATAGAATTGATTCTGCCTCCAGAATTGATTCTACTTGAAGCTAGAAATCGTAGCTTCCGATTCTAAAATTGATTTTTACCCTCAAATTCTTTGTTCAACTCATTTTGTATGAATATATTCAAAGATAAATCAACACAATTCTATCAAAATCAATATGTCATTGGCAAACTCAATTCTTTCAAAATCAATTCCAAACACATCCTAAATATTCTTATGAATTATTCTTATGAATTACTAGTGGACAATAATTAATCAAAAGTAACCGATGAAGACACGATGGTATAAAGATGGTAGATAGCAAAAAAAAAGAAAAAAAAAACACAAAGACATGCAGAATCTTAGCTGGATCCACCATTACCCAAATTTCACCTTCTCTTGTTTTCATTTTTCCCCATTCAACCCTTTTCCACTCTCTCTCTCTCTCTCTCTCTCTCTCTCAACACTCCACACTCACACTATAACAAAACCAGCTAGAAAAAAAGAAAAAAAACACATACACCTCAAAAATTCACAATGTGTAGTTTCTATTTCTTCTTCATCTTCTCCATAATCTTCTTCTTCTTAACACCATTAACATTATCTTCAGAACCAAGAAGATTCCTTCATCAACCTTTTCTCCCTCAAAACTCACTCTCACCTTCTCAATCACCGAACCCATCTCCACCTTCTCAATCATCATCATCATCATCACCAAATCCAAAACTACCATTTTCCACAACTACCCCTAACACTTCTTCATCATCAAATACAAATACACCCCCTTTTTTCCCAACATACCCTCCACCACCACCTTCACCTTCTTCTTTCGCTTCATTCCCTGCTAACATCTCTTCTCTTATTCTTCCTCAATCCTCTAAACCCAAATCTTCTTCTTCCAAACTACTTGCCGTCGCCATTACCGCCGTCATCGCCGCCGTAGCTGTTGTTTCTATTTCAGCTTTCATTTACTGCCGCAGAAGAAGAAAAAGCTTCTCCGGTGATGATAAAACACTCAGATCCGATAGTAGTATTCGTCTTTTTCCTCGGGAAGGTGGTGGTGCCGGAGGCGCCACTACCGCCACCACCGTCGTGAAGTCGAGGAATGTTTCTTCTAATAGCTCAGAGTTTCTTTATCTTGGTACCATTGTTAACTCTCGTGGTGATGATCTACCTAATGGTGGCAGTGGTGGTGGTCGGAATCCTAGAAAAATGGACTCGCCGGAGCTTCAACCGTTACCGCCGCTTGCGCGACAAGGTTCACGGCGAGTTTACGATGAAGGTGTGAATGGTGGTGAGGATGAAGAAGAAGAGTTTTATTCGCCGAGAGGTTCTTTGAACGGAATTGGATCGGGTTCTCGGAGAGTTTTCGCCGGAATTTCAGCTGAGAATTTGGTGGGTCGGAGTAGTAGTGAATCTACTTCATCTTCTTCTTATTCATCTTCTTCTGTTTCACCGGATCGTTCTCATTCGATTAGTCTCTCGCCGCCGGTTAGTTTAAGTCCAAGAAGATCACAGTCAAAGTCGCCGGAAAATGTAATCACACCGCCACCGACACAGCCATTACTTAGCACCGACGGTGGAAGAAGCTCGTTTTCTTCATCAACAGTTTCTTCTCCACGAGCTTCTTCAAATTTGAACGTGAAGTCTTCTTGTTCAATGTCTTCAACGCCGGAGAAAAATTTCGCCGGAGAATGTCAATCACCGTCTTTATCACCTTTGAATCTTTCACCGATGAAAAACTCAGATGGGTCTTTTGTTAAAGTGGAAAAGACTCAATCTTGTAATGAAGATGGTTCTTCTCCGAGATTATCTAATGCTTCTAGTGGTAAATCTTCTTCGGCGTTTAGTTTGCCGTCGCCGGAGAAAATGACGATGATGCAAGATCATAATAATCATGGGTTGGATCAGTCTCCAACTATTTCAGATGTTTCAGATCGGTTTAGACATTCTCCTTTGTCATCATTACCACTTTCGCCGACGCTTCTATCATCACCGGAGAGAGAGATGAACACGATGAACATGATAAACACGATGAACATGATGAACATGATGAACACTCAACCACCACCGCCTCCACCACCACCGCCTTCTAGGAAGCATCGGGAGATTCCTGACCTTTTAACACCAATTGCTGAATCACCAACTGTTTTGATTCAACATGGTGTTGTATCTCAAAGAAAACAATGGGAAATTCCGGTTCTTACAACACCAATTGCACCTTCTATTAGTGTTTCATCAGCTCCTCCACCACCACCGCCGCCACCACCACTGGCAATGCCGTTGCGACAAAGGAAGCAATGGGAAGTACCTTCTCCAACAACTCCTGTTGGTCAATCGGTGGTTTATAGGCCGCCGGAATTGAAACCTCCTTCGAGACCTTTTGTGTTGCAAACACCTCCTAATACATTGGTTTCTCCGGTTGAATTGCCACCTAGTTTTGAGGAGAATGCTGAAGAGGTTTCTAAACCAAAGTTAAAACCTTTGCATTGGGATAAAGTGAGAGCTAGTTCCGATCGTGAAATGGTTTGGGATCATTTGAGATCAAGCTCTTTTAAGTAAGAGTTTCAATTCAATTCAATTATCATCATCATGCTATTTTCATATTGTAGTATGTTGTTGATTCTTGCTTTTTGTAGATTATTATAGATAATTGTTATTATTTATTAGTTACTATTTTGGGAATGTTAGTTATAAGTAGTTAATGAACATGATGTTTATTTAGTACTATATTGCAATGTGTTTTAAAAATCTAAAGTGTTTTGGTTTGGTTTGGATTGAATTGGTGCAGGTTGAATGAGGAAATGATAGAAACATTGTTTGTGGTGAACACACCGAATCCAAAACCAAAAGATTCTACGCCACGTTCAGTTCTTGCACCTCAACATCATGAGGATAGGGTATTGGATCCTAAAAAGTCACAAAATATTGCTATCTTGCTTCGAGCGGTTAACGTTACAGTAGAGGAAGTGTGTGAATCACTGTTAGAAGGTATGCATTGTATTTTATTTTCCCTCAAGTTTTGTTGTGATTATTGATTAGATCCGTTGGTTCTACATTTTCTTAATTAAGTGCAGTAGTGGTTAAGCCATCACTTATGTTAAATCTTTGCTTCTTTTTGTTTCTATCAATATATATAATCCTTTTGATTAGATTTATTACCAACTTACACATCATTTTTAGTTAATGGTATGCAATTGGTAGTTACATTTTAAAAGGAAATAATTCGACAAACATCTTTTGCTTTGATTTAGTTTAAAAAGTTAGGTGGAGGTGTTATTATTATTTTTACATGTATCACTTGAATGAAGCTAGTGGACAATTTTGTTATGCTGTTTTGTTGCTATCTTATGGTTTCTAAAAAAGCATAATTTGTGTATAAAAGTGAATTGTTATTATGCATTTTAAAAGTTTTCCTATCATACCATTTTCATCATAAACCAATACCTTGGTTTGTTTATTGACATGTTTATTCAAGGTTTAAGACTTGGACATTGATTGTAAAAGATTTAATTTACATACACTGTCAATGTAAAGATTTTTACACTGTCAATATGGACGTTAGCATTAGATCATTAATCACGTTTGACTTTAATCATAATTGTTTCTAAAGTCACATATATGATTGGTTGTTATTTGCTTTACACCGACAATTTATGGCAATTAAACTCTTAAGTAAATAAATCAATTTTCCTTTTTAACAGGTGTTACTGATACACTTGGAACCGAACTACTTGAAAGCTTGTTAAAAATGGCGCCAACCAAGGAAGAAGAGCGTAAATTGAAGGAACATAAAGACGACTCTCCAAACAAACTCGGTCCTGCTGAGAAATTTTTGAAGGCAGTTCTCGATGTACCTTTCGCATTTAAAAGGGTGGAAGCTATGCTTTACATAGCCAATTTTGAGTCTGAAGTGGAGTATCTTCGTAAATCGTTTCAAACTCTAGAGGTAATCATATCGTAGTATAATCCGATAATGATGTCCCATAATTCGTGGTTCTTCGCATTTTCTGATTGGCACACATTTGCAGGTTGCATGTGAAGAGCTACGAAACAGTAGAATGTTCTTGAAGCTTCTAGAAGCTGTGCTCAAAACCGGAAACCGCATGAACGTTGGAACAAACCGAGGTGATGCACATGCATTCAAGCTCGATACACTTCTCAAGCTGGTTGATGTCAAAGGTGCAGACGGAAAAACAACTCTTCTACACTTTGTTGTACAAGAAATCATTAGAACCGAAGGAGCTCGTCATTCGGATACTACTACTAATCAAACACCGGCTACAATATTGAGCGACGACACCAAGTGTAGAAGACTCGGCCTTCAAGTAGTATCTAGTCTAAGTTCCGATCTAGCCAATGTGAAGAAAGCCGCAGCGATGGACTCCGAAGTTCTCACAAGCGAAGTCTCTAAACTTTCAAAAGGAATCACACACATTGCCGAGATCGTGAAACTGAATCAAACGGCGGGATCAGACGAAACCGTTAAAAAATTCAC
This sequence comes from Trifolium pratense, assembly GCF_020283565.1. Taxonomy (NCBI): domain Eukaryota; kingdom Viridiplantae; phylum Streptophyta; class Magnoliopsida; order Fabales; family Fabaceae; genus Trifolium; species Trifolium pratense. The sequence continues at coordinate 26,916,469 of NC_060063.1, read as the reverse complement.
AGAATCAATGAACAAGTTCATGAGAATGGCTGAGGAGGAGATTGTTAGAATTCAAGCACAAGAAAGTGTTGCTTTATCACTTGTGAAGGAAATCACAGAGTATTTTCATGGAAACTTGTCTAAAGAAGAAGCTCATCCATTTAGAATCTTCATGGTAGTAAGAGACTTTTTAAATGTTCTTGATAGGGTATGCAGAGAAGTTGGTAATATAAATGAAAAGACCATGATTAGTTCAGCTCATAGATTTCCAGTTCCCGTGAACCCTATGCTTCCACAACCACTTCCTGGATTACATGGAAGGAGAAATTACAGCTCCTCAGACGATGAGAGTTCGTCTTCTTAGTTCATGTTTGGATTGACGGTGAGTTTGTTAAGGATCAAAATGTGTTACCACCATGTTTTAGCAATCGCGGTGCATACTGAGATTTTGTCAAAACTCGCTGTGATTCTGAATATGCACTTAGCTGTCTGTATATCCCACTAGTGTCACAGTGACATCTTGGCTGCATTGTCTGTTAGGAAAACAACCTTTAACCAGGTGATTTTGATGGGGTCATGGAGGGTGCATTATGGTCTTGGCCCAAATGAATATTTTGTATTTTTTTTGTTAAATTGTAAAAATCCTTGTAAAAGATTTGGGTTATATATATAAAATAGATTATATTTATAGAGTAGAATATTTGGAAAAATAAACTTGTAGCTTTTATGAATAGGTTATGTATCATCATAGTGTTTGTTGTGTACAAAGCTATTCAATGACACCACTTGGTTGCCAATGAGCTATAATAGATAGACTGTAGTTTTCTGAACATGACAAATATAACTTCTGAATGAGCCACAAATGAGATGAGTCGGTTGAGCTGAAATATAACTTGTCAGATTGGCTAAGGATTTTCTGTCACATAAAATATGTTACAGCAAAATAATTACTATAGTCAAGACAAATAAATACCACTAGTACAAAATATAAGATTTGCATCTTATACAGCTTGGTATTTTTGTATATATATTTTTTATATAAAAAAGGGGCTAATGTCCGAAAGAAAGAGATTACAACAGAATTAAACGAGGGGAAGCTATTTCCAATACATCAGCAGCTAGTAAGTAACTAAAAACACTCAAGGCAAATATTAAAAAAATCCATATCCATATCCCATTTTACAACCCTAATTTGCCAACGCATCCATAGTTCACACTGGTTAGCTTTGTGGTAAAAGTGATGAACAACTACTTCTCAATCCAACTGAAGTAATAGCTTCCTCGCTAATAGCCTTCACAACAATAACAGAATCCACATGTAATTCTACCGCTCTAAAATTAAGGCGTCTGATCAAAATTTAACCCTTCAAACAAGCTCTGCTATATACGCACTCCCGTTGCCAATAAATTTGGAAAGTTCTCCTAACCACCTTCCATCATTTTCTCTTAAAATTTCCCCACATCCAATAACTCCACCATTTCTTATCAATGAAGAAACTCCAACATTTAATATGTTACAATTAAGGTGTGCAGAAGGTTCTACCAGAGGTACCTAACTCACTCACATGATACCCATATGTTTAAAAATATCAATTTATCAATTTATAATATAATACTCCATATAATATTAATTAGATCCTATAATTGGAGGTATCTTATTTCCCCCTACAAAACTGAGAATAAAAGTATCTATCCAACATTTGTACTCATTATTTGTTACTTAAAATAGAAGTATAATAACATCTTAAATAATGTGACACAAGTAAAATATACTTGAGTCTCTTAATTATTTTGTTCCGAGTTAAGTTTTTTAATCGTTTAGTTTAGAGTTTAATTTTTTATTAATGTTTATAGAAAAATATTGTTAGGAGATGTCAATATTTTCTAACAATATTTAATTTAATATTTTTCTACAATTATATTTAAAATGACACTGCAATTTTTTTTATTAAACTATAAAGATTATCATAAATAATATATATAAAGGAAATAAAGTATGTGTACTAAAATTGTGACACCGACCAAAAATGTTATGAAAAGGGAAGGGATTTGTATCTTGTGGCAGTGTTTTTTGTTTATTTCTTCACACTCACAACAAGGCATGTTCCATGTACTAAATTGAATTGAATGCATATGCATGTGGTAGAAGAGTGGTAGTGTAGTAATAAATAAATAAATATTAGTATCTCTCTATGACATGATCATTTGCATGTAACTACAAAAACATGTGAAGAACAACAAAGCAGAAAAAATAAGAAAATAAAATAAAACCTAGACATTGGTCTTCTTTGTCTTTGACCACAGCTGGTGCTTATTGAAAACAGGTTCATGCACAAGGATTGTTGTTCTTGTTGGTTTATTCAAGCCGTTGAAGCAATAGGTGTGGGAATTCACTTGTGACTTTTATGACCACTTTCATAAATGGTGACTATATTTTTTAGAAGTAAAAATCACTTTCATAAAAATCACTTTCATATATTTTTTAGAAGTTAAAATTTAGGGGTGTTCGTGGATCGGGTTTAATATTTTTTTTGTTAAATTTGTTATATGACCAGACCAAAGATAATTTGGTTGAGGTTGGTGTAAATTCCGTATATTTTATGTCAAATTTGAACGACGTAAATGAGTTGGTTTAGATTGGACCCGCACTCGAATGAGTTTGGGTAAAATACAGGTTGAGTTATCGGGTTGAACAAATCATTTGAAACTCACAATTCTATTTATCTTTAAAGTTGAAATAAGGATTTAATTGATGTATGTTTGTTTAATATAAATTACATCCTCATTTTCTGTTGTTTTAATCAAATATCAATTAAGTTGTTATCTTATTAAATCGTGAAAATAAGGAGACTATTAATCTCTACTTCTAATAGATGAAAATGTTGTCTTGAAGTTTTGAACATTTTTAAGTAGTTCTATGGTTGACTATAATCCATGTTAGAATTTGTGGAACTCATTTGATCATGCTAAACAGTGCTCCCGGGGCATTTGTTAAGCATATAAAAAATGGAAATAAAAAATAAAAGTAATATTGAAAAAACAACTTTTGATTCTTTTGAGGTGTTGAATGCACGTATTTCATGGCAGAATTTCTATTTTTAACCCGGGGGCACTGTTTAGCATTTTCCTTAATTTTTATTTACCAACTTTTTTCATATTTAGGACTACCATTTTCCCCAAAAAAACAAATTACCTTAGGTTAATGATATGGATTATAGGACAAAGAAAATACTTCTGGAAAAATCAACTTGCTCTGAATACCAGGAATTAAACAAAACACTTAGGATGTTCAATGTCCAACTAGTGTTATTTATGTTTGGACCGTTGGTATTTTTAACTAATTTCATTAAAAAGAAAACACTTTAATATTGAGATAAATTATATAGACATGTCAAATTGAGATAAAAAATATTTTCCTAAATAATATCATGTCAAATTTGTCACGTTTTTGGGTTAAGTAGTATAGTGTCCAAAATTTCATCTTTAAGATGAATAAGTGAAAAATTTAGAGCTTAAAATCCAATCTTTACATATTGCAATGAGTGTGTCAACTAAGTTGATACAAAGACGTCAAATTTGTCACTTTTCTTTCTCAATTTACTTTCTTTTCTTCTATAAATCTAAATTCTCAAATGCAAACGCCTTACAACAAGAGTACATACGTTTTTGCCTTCATTTTTTCTTTTAATTTAATAATCACTTTGCATTCAAGAATCCAAAACAATTATTCATTCATCTCTTATGTAAGACATTTGAATATCATTCATCTCTAATTATTTAACAAAAGTTATGAATTAACACAATTACGTAGGGGTGGGCATGGTTCGAAAACCGAACCGAACTGAACCAAACTGTTTTCAAAATTCATAGTAACCGAATCGAACTGAACTGTTTGTCTTTCAAACTGAACCGAACCAAATTGTTAAAGTGATTCGGTTTTATGGTTTTTAACCAAGTCATAACTAATTTTTTACTAAAAATAACTGAACCATCAAACCAAACCGAACCGAACCAAACTGATAATCATGAACTGAACCAAACTATTTCAGTTCAGTTTTAAAACCGTTAGTTGTGGTTTGGTTCGGTTTAGTTTGGCGGTTCGGTTTGGTTTTTGGGTTTTTTGCCCACCCCTACAATTACGAAATGTATTATATTGACATCAATACAAAATGAACATAACTTAGGTACCGTTTGACCCAATTGTTTTAGGTGTAGAAGCTATTTTAACCATAAAATTAGAAACAATAACTTTAAAACTAAAATTAAATTGCTTGATAAATCTTATTTTTTTTTTAGAAAAAGGTTAAAAGTTTTTTTAATTATTATAATAGAGTTATGTATGTTATCAATTTGAGAAGAAAAAGTGAAAACAAATATGAAAAAATGGTTAAACATAAACGACCACAATCGTAATTTTGACTTTTTTTTAATGAAAAGAAAAGTATTTACTCCATTTTTAATCATTGGGATGTAAAACTATGGTGAAGATCTAGAGACAAATGTAGAATCTGGATTCAAACTCAGACCGCTCCAATAATATCTCTGAGATGTCTTAATATTTTCTTTTAATTTAATTCTTAAATTTATAGACCGATATTTTAGGCAAAGATCTTATGGAGTAATCTAATACCAGTACGTTATTATAGTACAATATTCTTAACTTTATAGACTGATACAGTATTTTTTAGGTAAAGATTTTATAGACTTAAACTTAATCTAATACCAGCAGTATGTTAGTACAATTTATGGCACAAAAAGGGGGTTTTCACGTACCCCCACTGCACATGTGCCAACCCTCCCCCTCTCCTATTCCAACATCCCCATTTATTTTTGGCCACCTCGATCATTTAGAGTGAATTCATAAACGAATAAAATAAAATTGATTTTAAAAGTATATATAATGTTATACATTTTCATTTTTATTGTTACGATGAATTAACTAAATAGTTTAACTCAGTGTTAATAAATAAGAACTTTTTTCTATAAATTAATGTCACCACTGACGATGACTGATTTTACCATCTCACTATTAATATTAATCAATTTAGATGAATTAAATCCATTAATTTGATTATGTTTTTTTTTTCTTCTTTAAATGTTTAAATAACATTTACAAAGTCATAAACTTTTATGCTGTCATTTACATACATAAGAGATCACATATCTACGACGGTATGATTGCGTCATCCTCTCCATGTACGATGCTTTCCAAATATGAAAGTTCCTTAGGTTTATGGTGGAGTCGGTCACAAAGATATTGAATAAAGAAGAAAAAGGAAACAAATCTAATTTTAATATGTTGGGGACTTGGTTAATATAAACATTGAGTTAATTTTGTCACTTTTAATATCGTAGAGATTTAATTGTAATATTAATAGATATAAAAATGAGTCAGGATCCGTTGACACCAACTAGTTTGACACCAAATGTTACACCTCTCAATAACGTTTTAACCGATGTAAATTTTATAAAATCCACCGTTGGATTGAAAGTTTACATCATATAGATCATTTGTGTAAAATTTCAGACAAATCCAAAATCATTTGATATGCTATTGAGACACATAAAGATTAACGGCATTTAAAAAAATACAAAAACCGTTAATTTTGATGTATCTCAATAACATATCAAATGATTTTGGATTTATTTGAAATTTTACACAAATGATCTATATGATGTAAACTTTCAATCCAACAGTGGATTTTATAAAATTTATATCGGTTAAAACGTTATTGAGAGGTGTAACATTTGGTGTCAAACTAGTTGGTGTCAACGGATCCTGACTCTATAAAAATACATGATAAGTATTACGTAAGTGGTTTGTACCATATAATTTAAAGTAAATCAACACTACTTCCTCATCGGTCAAATTTGGACTGCACCAAAACAGTCCAAATAAGTACTGCACCATAAAATTTTCCTTTTAAGTTATTAGAGGTGGATATGCTTGAAAGATAAGTGGACTATGCTTCTCTTCAACCAGATAAATGGAAATTTATATTTGACAAAGAACATGCAACGAAAGAAAGATTGTCAGTGACTTTAAAAATAAGCTTTGAAGCCATCAGACTAGCCCTCTCATAACATTAGATTGCTGCTGTAAAATATTTTTTTGGATAATTGATTGCTGCTGTAAGTTTGTAATCACTAATTGCTATTGAAAATATATAATAGTAACATTTGTTTGCTGCGGTTTGTTATTGTACTACTGTTATATTCTACGTTTTCATTCTATTAATATTGACCTCTTGAAATTGTAAGATAATTATTCTCATTCTATTATTATTCCCATTGGTTGGGTAGTGGCATTGTATTGTTCAATTATTCTTATTCTTTTTTTTTTTGACAGTAATTATTCTTATTCTTATTATTCGTATTATTAACATTTTTATTGTGTAGATAAACGAAATGATAAATCATTATAAATTTACATACACATTAAAAAGACCGTAGTTTAAAACTCTGGTAATGACGTTCAACCTATATCAATTTAGGAATTTTTGTCAGTGAAATTTAAATTAAATATGAAGTATATCTTGAAACTTAAGTATAAAGAAAACTCCTATTAAGTTTTCTTTATAAGTATATCTAGGAGTTCCTAGGTAGAAGTTGCATTGGGTAGCGATTAAGTGAGGAGTTGTAAACGAGTGAGTTTAGCTTCGAATTAATACTGCTGATAGTGGACTTCATTCCTGGATTGGTATCCCCAGAGTAGGTAACGTTGCACTGAACTGGATTAACAACTCTCGTGTTTTATTTAGTTTACTGTCTTTGTTATTTGTATTCTGTGTAAAGACAAGTGTTGACACACTTTGATCAACACCTGTCTACTGCGTGACAGACAAGTGTTGACACACTTTGATCAACATCTGTCTACTGTGTGCCAGGAATTTCATAAGCCATAAGACAAGACGCTTAACCATTAAGCAGAAGCCATAACTCAAGGCTTAACCACATAACAGAAGCAACAAAGCTTAACCACCATAGGGTAGAAGCTAACATCAACACATCCAACAAAAGGCACAAAGTTTAACTATCAAGAGTACCAAACACTCATGACAGAAGCAAAATAGTGAATCTCAAAAGGTCCGATGGCTACAAAGTGGAGCAAACAATACTCAAGGTAATTAGCACATCAAATGACCAACAAATCAACGAGAAAGATCAAATAGCATGATTGATGGCTAGAGAGTGAAGCATCAATACCAATGTTGTGCTCAAGATGAGATAGCACATAAAAAAGCAACTCAAGAGGCTTTATCTGCATTTACAACATCCAATCAAATTAAGTAAAATAGAGAACAATGTACACTGCTATGCTATGTCAAGGAAATTGATTTTTGAATAAGAGTTGAGATTTCACATTTTATATATCCACAACATGTTGGTAGAAAACCCTGTTATATTCTGACCTCTCATCTATATACTTTTGAATATTTGAGTCATGAATTTTGTTTTTAGAGCAAAGAGTATTATTGTGTAAAGTTGAATATGTAGTTAAGTTTGTAAAAATTATTGAAAATGTTGCATTTTGAGATATGTAAGTATTTTGTCGTCAAGTTTTCGTGTATTTGGAACGGAAACAACTCTAGAGTAATCTATCTCCCTACGGTCTTCCCAAATAAACTTGACCACTTCCAATTACTATGCTATTTAATATTGAAAACCCACTAAACTATCATCAGTTGTCAAACTTGAGCGTTTTTGAGCCGTGATAAATCCCGAATTTTGGGCTATATAATTTATTTATAGTGCAGCCCTGCATCAAGCATAAATTGATTAAGCAACAAGCAAACACAATTTAGTAATAAATAGTTAATTTTGAAATGGAAATTAATACGAGGTGATGCTGTGTTCTGTTAATTATGTGAGTAATCTTTATTATTAATGTTCATCGTACGTGTGTTAGCCTTTTAAGTCTAATTTAACTGATGTATTTCTTAATTAATTTTTAGATTTAATTGCATTATGACCATATTGCACACTCTACAAGCCATATCTTAGGAATAAGATGGTCTTAATTTTCTAAACTTCTTTGCAAAGTCAACGATCTCTTTGACTATACTACCACCGGCATCAACCGATTATCTACCTTTAATAAAAGTTGATTGGTTAAAAGAGATAATTTTACCTATCACCAACGTCAATCTATCTGGTTCATTCCCATCAGTAAAATAGGCCGAAAATCTCCAACATGTAATGTAAAAGGTGTAAAATTGCTAAACAATAAACATGACTCCACGTCTCAATCATAAATACTAGATACATCACATAATTAATAAATTTAAAATAGGGTAAATGTCTATTTACTCCCCTGCAAAATTACATATTTTTCGTTTACCCCTGTGCAAATTTTTTTTCTGTTTAACCCTCTTCAATGTCAAGATTTTTCCATTTTGCCCCCTAAATGGACAATTGAGCATCTGACTGTGCATCTTTGCTGACGTGGCATGCACAAAATCAAACTTCACTAAATTTTGATCAATAATTCACCAAACTGGTATCAAAATGACCGTAATCGAGTTAACTTTCCACAGAATCAAACTTCATTAAATTTTGAGTTACAGAGAGAAATTAATTACCGTTTTAGTGAAATAAGGGGTAAAATTTCGATTTTTTTCAAAATAGGGGGGGGTAAAACTGTATTTAAGCCTATTTTCTTTTATGTTTTTGTTTTTGTGATTATATATTAATAACGATTATCGATTGAAATTAAATTAAAATAATTAAGAGTTAAATAATTAATTTTATTTTTTTCCTACTTTAATAATTTATTCAAATTTATTTATTTAATTTTATATTCTTAATTAAATCTATAGTTGTTGGGATTTGGGTAGTTGAAAGGGTAATTAATAAAGTTTTGCGTGTTAAAAGGATTATTGTTGGAATCCATTTCACTAAAAAGATGTTTATAGCTACAAACAAGAGTTTATTGAAGGCTAAATAGAAAAATTAGAAATAATTTTTTTTTTCTGTGTGCAAATCAAATGAACCAAGTCTCTATTTATAGGGAAAAAATGATGAATTTTGGTGAAAAAAAAATTTACTACGAAATAATTGACACAAATGATAAGGATGAGATAAAAATCTAAAAATCATAGCAACCGAAATATGTTGTCAAGTGGAGGAAAGGGACCCACTCCCTCCCCCACCATTTGTTGTTTCAACATGTTGGAACTTTTCAACCCCAATTGATTCACGTATGTTTCAACACCCTATTAAACTAACTAACCCATCGTAAACTGTCAACTATTGAAATGATTTTTCAACTAGTCCATTGTAAGTGGTCTTATGATCCAAAGTTCTTTCATGACCTAGTTAGTGTAGAGAAATTCTCGAGAATTATAGGATAGTAAATAAATAAAATAAAAAACTAGACCTTATTATATACTCCCTCTGTCCCAAAATATAAGCAAAAGTTGGGACGGAGGGAGTACTACTATAACTAACACTATCAAATTCCACTTTATTACATGTAGCCTGTATTATATTAACTGCTGAAATTGGTGCTAGCTACCTCTCTATCGTAATTGATGGCCATGTTTATATTAACTGCTGAAATTTGTGAAAGGTACTCTCTCCGTCCCAAAATATAAGCAAAAGTGGGTCAACAAAAGTGAATGTATATGGACTAAATTTTAAACCAAATTCATCAACTTTTGTTGACCTATTTTTGCTTATATTTTGGGACGGAGTAGTATGTAACATGTGGTCCAATATGATCTATTTGTGCCTATTTTAATTGGTTGGGCAGAGGCTCCAATCACCATAAATTCAACATTTTTTTTGTTTTGCACCACCAGTTGAATCTGGTTTGGGGGTCAGTTCTGGCATCAAGTGGTTCCAGCCCCCTCCCGATCGGGAGATCGAACCGTGGTCCTCCCTACAAAGTTCAGCGTCAATCATCACCGAACCAACTAACGATTGGTCCAAATAAAATCTACTTAGGCACATACATAAAATAGAAAAAATAAATATAAACTAATTTAATCACATAATCTAATATTAATTAATCGTTTTATATTTTAATTTTTTGAAATTATAAATGTGCGCCCAACACCTTTTATTTAATGTTGTGCTTAAGCAAGTGTTCCTCCAAATATCTAGTTATTTTATAATATTTTAATATTTATTTTGTTTATTTTTTGGTATCTTTGGAGACCAAGATAAATTCAGTTCAATGAGAATAAATTGTTCAAAATCTAGTCCATTCAATCTTGATCGGACATTCACGCACTCGGACGTGAATGACTGTGGTTGGTTAGTCACGGCCGAAAATTTAATTTCCATTTTGATGTTGTTACCTCTAAAGCACACACAAACATGAACACCAACTACGACACAAACACTAATACGTCGACGACACTGATAGTAATTGTGAAAATGACACAATTTAATGTATAATTATAAATGTTGGTGTCCGACACTAACGCGTATTCGACATCGGAACACGTCTAATTCGAAGAGTGTTCGTACTTTATAGGTTTATAGTCTCTTTGACTATAATTATAAACTTTTCAGATTTACATATTGAATACATAATATACTACCTATTGGTTTGACTGGTAATCCAAGCTCTGAAGCGTTTCAGACTCTGAAGTAACATAGCCTCTGAACCTTGCAACCTCTGAAGATTGATATAAGTTCTGAAGCATATGAAGCTCTGTTTTGGCTCTGATGCGCGTACTCTGTTCTTCTTAGCTTTTTAAAGGCAGTTAGCTAGTTTTCTTTGTACACTTGTAGTTCAGTTATTTTTGTTTGTCCTAGGTAGTTAGGCAGTTACTTTCAGTTGAAGTAACAAACGTGTATATAAATAAAATAAGACCCTTTGTGGAAGAATAAGATTTTACTTTTCCTTTATTCAATTTTCTGCTTAGTTTTCAATAAGTCATTTTTCTCTCAGATTATTCATTCTTCATTCATCTTTCATTCTTCTATGCTCTTTGTTTTAGGTTAACTCCCCAACAAAGTGGTATCAGAGCTTTCACGATCCAAGGGATGTTGATTCGGATCTTTCACCAAGAAAGAGAATCAAAGGTTGCAGTGATTCAATCATGGATAGGAAGAGTAATTTCCATGCGAATTTGCCAATTCTTGATGGAAAGAACTAGGATATGTGGGTCAAACAAATGAAGGTGATATTCATTGTTCAAGAAGTGAATGAACAAGTGAATACAGTTCTTGATCCATTACCAACAAATGCAACAGTAGAACAGAGAACAACGTTCAGAGAAGCACTGAAGAAAGATAGCAAGACTCTATTTCTCATTCATCAATGTGTTGATGCCAAGGTATTTGAGAAGATTACAAATTTCACAACTTCCAAGGAGGCTTGGGACACTTTGCAGAAGAGCTATGGTGGTGATGCAAAGGTCAAGAAAGTGAAATTGCAAGTCTTGAAGAGACAATATGAACTACTGGAGATGAAGAATGATGAGACAATTGCAGATTACTTCACGAGAGTGGTGACTCTCACTAATCAGATGAAGAATTGTGGAAGTAATCTTGCTGAACAAGAAACAGTGGAAAAGGTACTTAGAACTTTAACTTCAAAATTTGAGCACATTGTGGTGACGATTGAAGAAACAAAAGACTTGAGTGAAATCAAGATTGAAGACTTGTAGAGTACACTTGAGGTTCATGAAATGAAGCATGGTGGGAGAAACCATGGCAAAGAAGATGAGCAAGCTTTGTTTGTAAAGTTCAAAAAGTACCAAGATGACAAAAAGAAATGGCAGAAAAAGAAAGAGTCCAAGAAAGGGAAAGAAAGTGTTGTAGACAAAGCCTAAATCCTCAAAAGAAGGAGGAGGGAAAAAGAAGAATTACCCAAAGAAGGATAAGAGCACCATTCAGTGTTACAATTGTGACAAATATGGTCACTATGCTAAAGAATGTACGGCTCCTAAGAAGAACAAAAGTCAAAATAGTGGAGAAGAAGCAAATGTGGCACATGATGATTCAACATCAGAAGATGATGTGAATTTCATGGTGAAAATTACTGATGAAGCAGCAGATTCCATTGTTTGGTACTTTGATACAAGGTGCTCAAATCATATGACAGGGAATAGAAGCATCTTAACTGATTTTGACAAGTGTTTCAACACAAAGATCAGGCTAGCAGATAACAATTTCATTGCAGCTGAAGGCATTGGAAATGTGGTGATTCAGAGAAATAATGGAAGGAAAGCAGTGATTGAGAAAGTTCTATATGTGCCTGGTATGAAGTGTAACTTGATGAGTGTAGGTCAGTTACTTGAGAAAGGGTTCAGGGTAGTGCTAGAAGATGAAGCATTGAAGATCTTTGATTCAAAGAACAGATTGATTCTGAAAACAACACAAAGCAAGAATAGAACCTTCAAGAGTCAAATCAAAGCAATTGAAGCTGAATGCTTGGTTGCAACTGCTGAAAGTAAAGACAGTGACTTATGACACAAGAGGTTTGGTCATTTGAATTTCAAAAGCTTGTCTATGCTTAGTTCAAAGAACATGGTGTTAGGACTGCCTAGTGTTATACCTTCAGTCGATACATGCACTATATGTTTGTTAGGAAAACATCCTAGATCATCTTTTAAAAGTAATCTACCTATGAGATCTAGTGAAGTGCTAAATGTTGTGCATTCTAATATTTGTGTACCAATTGATGTGTTATCAACTAGTGGAAACAAATATTTTATCACATTCGTTGACAAGTATTCAAGGATGATATGACTATATCATATAAAGGCTAAAAGTGATGCCTTTGAAGTGTTTAAGAAATTTAAAACACTGGTGGAAAAACAAAGTGACAAGTCAATAAAGGTGTTGAGAACTGATGGTGGAGGAGAATACACATCAAAGGATTTTGAGAATTATTGCAAAGAGCAAGGCATAATTCATGAAGTTACAACACCATACACTCCTCAACACAATGGTCTTGCTGAGAGAAGGAATATAACTATCCTGGATATGGCTAGATGCATGGTAAAGCAGAAGGGTTTGCCACATAGATTTTGGGGTGAGGCAATTTCTACTGCAGTATATATCCTAAATAGATGTCCTACCAAATGCTTAGACAAAGTGCCAGAAGCTATATAGAGTGGTTCAACTCCATCTGTGAAACACTTGAAGGTGTTTGGTTCCTTGAGTTACAAGCATGTGCCAGATGCAAAGAGAAAGAAGCTAGATGACAAAAATGAACCTGTGATATTTGTTGGATATCATAGAACTGGTGATATAGACTGTACAATCCCACATCAGACAAGATAGAGATCAGGAGAGATGTGAAAGTACTTAAGAATGAAAGATGGGATTGGAAACAGAAATCTGTATCTAAGAAAACTTGTGAAGTGGACTTAGATGATGGATTGAGCAACATAGATGAACCAGTTACTTTTGTTGATCCAAATCAAGGTACTAATCATGAAGAAGATATACACACCTCAAGTGATGATGATGATGATGATGATAGAGTTCATCTGACATCAAGACCTCACAGAGTTACTCAGATTCCAAGAAGGTTAGCAGATTGTGAGATGGTTTCCAGATAATGCTGTAGACAATGAGGGTGACATTGTGCATTATGCTATGCTTGTAGACACTGAACCTTTAGATGTCAAGAGTGCACTAAAGAGTAAAGTCTGGTTAGAAGCAATGATTGATGAGTTGAAGTCAATTGAAAAGAATAAGACATGGGCCCTGTGCAAGCTACCTTCAGAGAATTGATGTGAAGTGGGTGTATAAAGTGAAGCAAAATCCTGAGGGCCAAGTAATCAAGTACAAGGCAAGGCTTATGGCCAAAAGTTTTCTGCAAAAGCAAGGCCTAGACTATGATGAAGTGTTCTCTCATGTGGCAAGGCATGAAACTATAAGGCTGGTTATTGCACTAGCTTGTAGCAGAAGATGACCTTTATTCCATTTAGATGTAAAGTCAACATTCTTAAATGGACCATTGGAAGAAGATGTATATGTCAAGCAACCACCTGGTTTTGAATTGAAAGGTAAAGAAGATAAAGTGCTGAAACTGAACAAAGTCTTGTATGGTTTGAAACAAGCTCCAAGAGCTTGGAACAAGAGAATTGACAAATTCTTTGTTGTACAAGGATTTGTGAAATGTAGTGTGGAATATGGTGTGTATGTTAAACACAGTGATAACAAGCATATGTTAATCATATGTTTGTATGTTGATGACCTGTTAGTGACTGGTAGCTCATTAACAAAAATTGAAAATTTCAAATCACAGATGAAGAGTGAATTTGAAATAACTGACTTGGGAAAGCTCACTTATTTCTTAGGAATGGAGCTGTTATATACCGCAAAGGGGGTGATACTTCATCAAGCAAAATAGGCCACTGAGATTTTGAGAAAGTTTGAAATGTTTGATTGCAATTCATCAGTCACACCTGCAGACAAAAGACTTAAGTTGGAAGTAGATGAAAACAGTGATACCGTGGACTCTCTATATTCAGACAATTGATTGGTTCACTAAGGTACTTGTGTCAAACTAGACCTGATATTAGCTATGCAGTTGGCTATGTAAGCAGGTTCATGAGAAAACCACTGAAGCCTCATCTACTGGCTGCTAAGAGGATACTCAGATACATCAATGACACAATACACTATGGTGTGTTATTTCCATATTCAAAGAATAGTGTGAAACTTGAATTAAATGGATTTTCTGATGCTGATTGGTGTGAAGACAAGGTAGACAGGAGGACTACAAGTGGTTATTTGTTTAAATTTCAAAATGCACCAATCTTATGGTGTTCTAAGAAGTAGTCAGTGATTGCTCTCTCTAGTTGTGAAGCAGAATACGTTGCAGGATCCTTGGCTGCTTGTCAAGCTAATTGGCTACAATCACTTCTCAATGAAATGAAGATCATTGACAACATCACAATAATGCTGAAAATTGACAACAAATCAGCAATTAACTTGGCTAAAAATCATGTTAGCCATGGTAAAAGTAAACACATTGAGACAAGATTTCACTTCCTTATGGACCAAGTCAACAAAGGAAAGTTAAGCTTGGAGTATTGTTCCACTGACAATCAACAAGTTGATATAATGACTAAGGCTGTGAAGAGAGATCAGTTCCTCAAGCTCATGAGGGAAATAAGGATTGTATGCTTCGTTAGCTTGTCTTAAGGAGGAGTATTGGTTTGAATGGTGCTCTGAAGCGTTTCAGATTCTGAAGCAACATAGCCTCTGAACCTTGCAACCTCTGAAGATTGATATAAGTTCTGAAGCATATGAAGCTCTGAAGCTCTGTTTTGGCTCTGATGCGCGTACTCTGTTCTTCTTAGCTTTTTAAAGGCAGTTAGCTAGTTTTCTTTGTACAATTGTAGTTCAGTTATTTTTGTTTGTCCTAGGTAGTTAGGCAGTTACTTTCAGTTGAAATAACAAACATGTATATAAACAAAATAAGACCCTTTATGGAAGAATAAGATTTTACTTTTCCTTTATTCATTTTTCTGCTTAGTTTTCAATAAGTCATTTTTCTCTCAGATTACTCATTCTTCCGTGCTCTTTGTTTTGGGTTAACTCCCCAACACTACCTCCGTCCCTAATTATAAGACCATGTTTGACCACTGCACGTACGCCAATGCACAATTTTGATCACTTATATTTTTAATTGTCTATTAGTAAAAATTATAAAAAATTAATATTTTGAAAATACTCATCAAAACAAATTGAACAAAATCTTATATGCTAATATTTATATTTATATATTATTAAAAAAATACGGTCAAAACAAGGTAAATGAATAGTATATTTTTGTCAAACATAATCTTATAATTAACGACGGAGATAGTATATGGCAAGAACAAGAAGCAAGAGACAAGGAGTATTTGTGATGAGACACTTTGCTATAGATAGAAAGAAATGGTCATATCAAACAAAGCATAAAAAGCCATAAAATTCGGAGGAATGCTATGTCCCCCACAGAACCTTTCACAATGGAAGAATAATGTTTGAGTGGTTTACCTTAAAACTCAAAAGATATTCTAATCTTGAATCAAACAAAACACAATCCGCAAAATTTGTTCTTAGTCTTTTCTAAATGTTACAAATCTCAAAATTTTACCATAGGCCCATTTTTTTCACAACTTTTCATTTTTTTTTTTTGGTTCCATACAATTTTCACTCTCTTGGAAAATTTGTAGCATCACATCTTGCAAGATAACAAGAACACATACATTTTTCCTTTTCCTATTTTTTATTTATTTATTTATAAAATTTCATGGTTGATGCAACCTGGAGGAGGATGAATTAAAGAATTATTTTATTAATTTGAAGTCACATTGAAAGTGGTTTACACTGCATCAGGTTTACAATAGAAGGAGCTTGATATATCAATCTCCTTCTTTGCCACAATACTTATCTGGTTAGCATCTAAACTTATCGATGAATTACCTATGAATCACTGACACAAACAGGAATACCAGAACAATGAAGCACTAACATAGACACGAACACCAGACACGGCACAAACATGTGGCACAAACATGTCGGACATCAGACTCACCTTTAATCTGAAATGTCGATGCTACATTGTGAATACATTGGTTTATGTTTGTGAAAGAATATTCACAACCCTCTTTTTGCAGGTTTTGTTTTAGATCAAAACCAGAGTTATGGATCAATTTAGACAGATTGGTGAAGCACTTGGAAGTTTAAAGGCTGTGATGGTGTTCAGAGAGAACATTCAAATCAATCAGAGACAATGTTGTCTTCTTCTAGATGTTTTCAACAGTGCATATGAATCTATTGCAGATGAGGTCATACATAATCTGAAATTTGAAGAAAAGAATGGAAAGTGGAAGGTTCTAGAACAGCCCTTAAGAGAGATCCATAAGATTTTCAAAGAAGGAGAGGTTTACATTAAGCATTGTTTAGAAATAAAGAATTTTTGGGCTAAAGCCATTACCTTATGTCATAACACAGATTGTGTTGAGTTTTACATACACAATTTGCTTTGTAGCATGCCTACTGTGATCGAAGCTATTGAATCGGCTGCTGAGACATCAGGTTTGGATCTAGACGAGATGCAAAGGAAGAAGCTTATCAATTCGAATAAGTATATAAAAGAATATAGAGACATGAAGCTTTTCAAGTGGAAATTTGGGAAGCAGTATCTTGTTACTCAGGATTTGTGTAACCGTTACGAAACGAGTTGGAAGGAAGATAGATGGTTTCTTTTCAACAAAATTCATGAAAAGAAAGTGTCAGGTGCAACAAAGTACGAGAAGAAGTTGGTAGATCTACTTTTGAGGAATTTAGAAGTGTCGGAATCGTTGGAAGCTAAGCTTCTGCCAAGTTCAATATTGGTTGGTTCTAAGGACTATCAGGTGAGGAGAAGAATGGGAAATGGAAGTCAATATAAAGAGATTCATTGGTTAGGCGAAAATTTTGTTTTAAGACATTTTTCTGGTGACATTGAAGCTTTGGAAGGTGAGATCAAAGAGCTTTTATCGCTTTCGCATCCAAATATAATGGACTGTCTTTGTGGTTTTACTGATGAGGAAAAGAAAGAATGTTTTTTGTTGATGGAATTGATGAGCAAAACTCTTAGCACGCATATTAAAGAGATTTATGGTCCGAGGAAGCGAATACCGTTCTTGCTTCATGTCGCGGTTGATCTTATGCTTCAGATTGCGCGAGGAATGGAATATCTGCATTCAAAGAAAGTGTATCATGGAGAATTAAACCCTTCAAACATTCTTGTTAAGCCTAGAAGTACCTCTTCAGAAGGTTACTTGCATTCCAAGGTATCAGGGTTTGGTTTATCTTCTGTTAAGGACTTGAACCAGAAAGGGTATTTAAATCAAAATGGAACTCTCTCATTCATTTGGTACTCTCCAGAGGTACTTGAAGAGCAAGAACATTTGGGAGGCGCATTAATTTCCAAGTACACGGAGAAATCGGATGTGTATAGTTTTGGAATGGTTTGTTTTGAGCTTCTAACCGGTAAAGTCCCTTTTGAAGATAGTCATCTTCAAGGGGAGAAAATGAGCAGGAACATAAGGGCAGGAGAAAGGCCACTTTTTCCACTTCATTCGCCAAAATATGTTATCAACTTGACGAAGAAATGTTGGCATACCGATCCAAACCAACGTCCGAATTTCTCGTCCATATGTAGAGTTCTTCGTTATATAAAAAGATTTCTTGCATTGAATCCTGGTTACAATAAAGAAACAGACCCACCACCAATGCCACCTGTAGATTACTGTGATATAGAGTCGACACTTTTGAGGAAGCTTCCTTCTTGGGGAATTTCTGAATCATCGACAATATCTAATATTCCTTTTCAAATGTTTGCATATCGAGTCATCGAGCGAGAAAAAATGAGTACTTCCTCTAAAGATAACTCTGAATCTGGAAGTGACGCTTCAGCCTGCGGTGATGATCTTGCTACTTCTGGAGATGAGCCAATTCTATCAGTAATAGAAAAGAAACCTTTAACTCATCCTGACATTGTGAACAAAAGGATGCTTACACTGACCAGGAAATCACTAGATTCGAGGATGAAACCAGGTTAGCTTCAAACTTTTGTTCGGCTCTTATTAATTAGTAGTATCTGTTGGAACAACTAGTAACAAAAGGAAATAATAACGAATGAACGCAAACAATAATGAACACACAAGAAGTTTGATAAAGGAGTTCCCCAAGTGATGGGTACGTCTCCGACTGTAGAATTCGCTACGACACGTTTCTATTAGATGAATGAATGAAATAGGGTTTCAGTGTTACAAGCGGCATTTATAACAATAATAATTTGGTTCAGATAACAACAAATACCCCTGAACCGTACCACGGGGGCTAGCGGCCCCCCAAAACATTTGGGCCAAGCCCATATGGACCGCCCCCAGCCTCTTCCTAATGCATATGAGCCATACTCAACAGTATCCATTAAATTCATCAATACAGTTTACATACACCATCATGCTAAAGTGCCTTCTAGGAAGAACCTAAGTAGTATTTTTAGGCTTTTAGCTATGCAAATTGTTTGCATAATTGCATTCCATGATGACATATCAATGATCTATGAAAGAAATTAATGACTATTATTATGTGACATATAAAGTAACTTGAAAACCAGTGATTTTTTTTTGGCAAACTTTACCTGTAATATCAGGAATCCGAATCACATAGTCGCAACTTTGTGAAGCATTTTATCTAACTACAACCCTTGGTCGGAGGGCTATGCTTGTGGCGATCGATCGTCAGACAAAAAATAAATATAGTTGCTGAAAATGTTTAAATAGTAAATTCTAAATGTTTTTTTTGAAATTTTCATGTGCATCTCAATGCAGGTACACTGAAAGGGAGATTAGAAAGACCTCCACAATTGTCCACTCGATTGCGAAACTTGCGGATTAATTCAGATAAACATCTAACATCAAGTCCAAGGATAATAAGAAGATCTGCTTCTGGTCATGTCTCAGACTCTGAGCTAACTTAGATCACAACATATCATTTGCAAATTGCAAGGAAGGATTCACATAATTAACCAGTATAGTTTAAATTAAGGAATTTTTGACACAAGTAGTTTGTGAATAAGGTTAGTAACAGAAAAAAGTACTGTGATAGTGTGATTAACTCCCTTGTATTCATGCCACAGAAAGAGTCTCTTTAATGCATGAAAATTGAAAAACTTTCTTCCACCATTTTTCTCATCCTTTCAGATTTCAACACTAGGCACTGTCTGGAAAATTATTTCTAACATAACAGAAAACTAAAATGAAAAATAGAAAGAAAAGAAAAAAGTTTCAACCGTCTTTTACCTAAGATTGCATTCTTTGCCAATCTTCAACAAAGATATTATTTTTCAGGTAAGTGATAACAATGTTATTTAGAGGAGAAAAATGACACAAGGGAGCCAAAAAGTGTCAATATGGGGATATAGATTTGGCATTCAAAAATTTTTATTAATTAAAGTGACACTAATAGTCATATTACAACCGTCCCCGAGGGGATTTAAACTCTATCTCTTTGAGATTAGAAGGTTAAACTCTTACCGCTGAGCTGACACCTCGTGGACATGCAATAAAATTGCCATTATAACCATCATATCAACATAGTTAATTTTTGAACATAATGCAAATCATGAATAATAGCTTGTACTTAATTTTTTCTCATTTTTGATAAATCATAAGTGACTTGGAAGTTAAGGTAATTAGTATATCTTTGAGCTGCTTCAACATCAGCTTTAGTAATATGTCCCTCACTTCCTCAACAGACTGCAGTCTCACAAGCATGGATATATAGGAGCAAGAAGAAGCTATGATGTACATCGCGGTGTATAACAACGTAAAACAACATATTTGACTAAGTTTCAAGTTCAATCTGCAGTCTCACATATATGAGAAGTTCTTGAAGGGAAAATTTATGCATTGCAGAATAGACTTGCACGCAGAAGCTCCGCATGTAATTCAAGAGCCTATATATGTACATGCTTCATAAATCTTTTGTTCAGATTATTTTGTTCAAAATCTAGGAAAAAAGTGTTCTTCGTGTTAAATTGTAGAAAACAAGTGCTTAACAAGATTACCTATCTATGAAAACTAAAGAGACATTGTTGCATGCCTCTTCGAAACAATGTAAACTCTATATATACCCTCATCATTTAAGCTTTATTCCTCATTAATCATTGAAGTCAGAATAAAGAAGTGGTCTGAATGTTCGGTCCGAATAAAATGTATGTTTCATGCCATCTGTAGTAGTTTTATAATTCCAACTGAATTGGCTGCAACAAGCGTGTTAGACTTCTTTCTCCAACAGACACTAGAAACAAATTGTCCATTGTTGTCAAAACTATTTGAATGACCAGAAATGGGATCGTTTGACTCGAATCTGTGAGAAGCAATTGGCACCGGCAAATATTTGTGATAACAGTATACCTGAAAGGTAGAAAAAACTTGAAATGTTTCAAATGAAATCATATTGTGTATCTTTTCATGCCAAACTCAATTATGACATTAAGGTATGAGACCTATAAACTCCAAGCATTTTCTATGTAGTATAAATTTGGCCACGACAATGAAACATGCCAGCCCTAAAATCAATCCGGAAAAGCGGAGGGCCTCTCCCACGTCTGAGCAATCGAAGTATAATTGCAATAAATTAAAAAGTATACCTCATTAGATTCTGAACCACATGCAATGTATCCATCCAAAACAGATAAACCAACAAAGTTCTGAAGAAGAAAGATGAAAAACAAACAATTAGAATATACAAAAGAAAACAAAAAGCGAGGTAATGTTCATAGAGAAACCAACCTTTTCATTACTATGACCTCTAAAGGTTAAGTCACAAGCATCAGATGCCAATTCAGCTGAGCTAGTTTTCTTCAGATCCCAAAGCTTCAAAGAGTTATCAGTGGAAGCAGACACAACTGTTTGTGCATCTATAAATTTTATATAGCTAACAGCTTTTCCATGACCGGCTAATGTACACCATGGGATTTTAGTGTTACGAAGATCATAACCGTACACCTTGTAATCAGCCGATCCGAAAAATAAAAGATTTGTGGAGTATTCAGAGAATTGAACACAACATACATTTGCAGGGCTCAATATGGTTCCTATAGAATTTCTCTGCAAAAACATTCAATTCATCAACTTTTTTTCTTTCCTGTAACATAATTATAGTTCTTTTTGGCTAAATTGCACCTCTGGCCCCCTAACTTTCAAAAACTTGCAATTTTGGTCCCCTAACTTTCATATTAGCACTTTTGGCCCCCTAACTTTAGCCCTTTTTGCAAAATGCTGGCCCCTAATTATTTTGGCCAAGTCAACGCACACGTGGACAGTGACTCACATGCCACGCCAGCAAGGCAAAAGTTAGGGGGCCAAAAATGCTATTATGAAAGTTAAGGGGCCAAAAGTGCAATTTAACCTTTCTTTTAATATTATTCTGCTACATAACTTCTGAGAGTATATGAATATGTTGTTTTAGTTATGGTTTGTAATTAAAAGGAACCATACCTCGCTGATATTCCACAGTTTGATAGAGCAATCATCGCTTCCACTGGCAAACATTTTCGGGTCAGATACTGAAAAGTGAACAGACCAAGCTCTCTTTTGGTGCTCCATGTACTGAGACAGTGGCTGACCAGTGCCTGCATCCCACATCTGAATCCATCCATGTTACATAAGATTAATGTCAATGAAAACATAGAAACAATCAACAGAAAAAGCAATGATATCTTAGTTTTCATCTAATATATTATCTAAATGTTGAAAGTATTACCCATACACACCTGAACCACACCATCATAATCAGTAGACGCGAGATGGTTTTTTATATAACTGTTCCAGCACACACAACTAAGCTTTGATTTGTTCGTCATCTCAACAACAGGATACTGAATGTCTACAGAATCACTTGAAGCAGCGTTGACGTCAAATATCTTTATTTTCTTTGAAATTCCACCAGCTGCAATATAATCCTCGTCACGGTCAAAACTTAAGGCACAAATCACATTGGCAGAACTAAGCAGATCACTATTTCTCAATGTTCCACGTTCTTCAAACTTGCTGTAACGAGCGAATTTGCATATACCATCAAAGAAGGGTCCTAGACCACCAATAGAACCTTGAATTCTCTTTACCTCGTTACTAACTTTTTCTAAATGAGGCAATCTCAATCGATTTTCCATCACACTTTTATCACTGCTTTGGAATCTCATCGAGAAGTAACTATTCTCTAGCTGATTTATATTACTCATAAATCTTGCTTCATCAACAAATGAACTTGGAAAATATCTACTAATATTTGTACTTGATGGATCTTGAAAATGTAGATAGTTCAATTGAGCCAAATGAAATGCTGAATCAGTTCCATATGAATGCTTTCTTTCTACCTCCTTAATATCTTCATTCAAACAATTTAACTCTTCCGCCAATTTGGCTTCTTGTTTTTTCTTTTCTTCTCCAACTGAAGTTAGAAAATTCAGTAATTCCTCGGTGTCAGTTACATCATCTTCAGATACTATGACATTAGTATTTCCAGAATTTAATTCCGCTGCTAACTCGCGTATAAATTCAGATTCTAAAATCATCCTGTTATACATAAAACGGAATAGTCCTTCAACATCATACATTCAGAATATGGCTTATGTTTATGAAAAATAGAACAGCAGCATAAAACCTTACCTGGTATTCGGACGAGAAGAAGGTTCGGGATGAAGAAGCCATAGACAAAAACCAGCTTCCTTTGCATTTTGTGATAGAAATTTTGGAGGTAAGATTCTATGACGCATATCAAACATCACAGTTGAATGTGCTTCCACTGTCTCAATATTGCATAGCAACTGTGAAAAAGCACCCACTAAAATGTTAACAAATTAATAATTTTAAGGCGACGAACGATATAAGCAGTAGAAGAGTAACAAATTTAAGCAACTCAAATAGTTCAAAATGATAGCATATTTAATCCAAGAAGCGCACTGGAATAAAAATGTATAAAATATTTGCTGACCTCAAAAACAAGAACTCCAAGACTATAAACATTTGATGAAAATGTATTAGTTCCATCATTAAGCACTTCTGGACAAGAATACCACTTCTCTTCTAACTGAATGGTTTCAGAAATAAACTGTTTTTCTTCTGCAAAACCATGTTGATAACTCGAACCATCTAGGCACAAACTTGATTCCATAAACATGTTTGTGTCACAGCCATGATTACAGTCGAAGTGATGCTGCTGCTTAAGAGATGTCCTCTCTTCACAAAGCTTTTGTTTCTTAGTACCACTCAAACTTTGACAACCACATGTATCATGTTCCCACGGCATTTTCTTTGTCACATTACAAGTCATGATGGCCTTAAGACATGACTTAAATAACGTGAAACACGATTTTTCGTCATCAAACACTTGTTGGCCATACGAACCAAAGTATTTAATTTTATTCGAAGGAAATAAGGCGAAACAAGACGGTTTTAAGTCTTGCAAGACAAATCCTTGTGAGTGTGCAAAATCAACCAACTCCAAAATCTGTTTAAATAAATACAACCTTTCCGATTTCTTCATTTTTCGACTTTCGGACTTCATCCACACTCTTAAGTTGATTTCATCATTAAAACATTCCGCGCCGGACACAACATTGCCTAAATCTTTCTGAATAATTTCCTTTCCCTTCAATCTATTCTCTATATTGCTCATATTAACAAAACCTTTATCTGGTTGATGATTCAACTTCAAATTCTTTCTAGAATCAATTCCCTTAAGTCCTCCTTTAACCTTTAAAGGGATTTCTCTACTTAAGCTATCACTATAATTCGACTCAAAAGCTAATTGATGATTTAAGTTCTTATAATTCCTAACATGTAACTTTTCAACAATGTGTTTAGGATCTGTAGTTGAACAAAAACTAGTACTAGTAGGACCAGATCCAGCTAAAGAAGTAACATTTCTAGGTATGCATGACCTTGGTAAAGGCTCATTGATTTTTCTCTTATGCTCTTGATTACTTCCTCTACCATTATTTGCAGTCATATCTTATAAATACTCAATTCATGCAAGTTCCTTCAATCAAAATAAACTTTATTTTATTACAATAAATAAATATCATCAAAGAAAAAGAAAACCTTAAAATATACATTTTTTTTGAACAGGAACCTTAACATATATTAATTATGAATATGACTAAAAATCAACAACCAACTAAAAAAAAAAAAACTAATAAAACTTGAAATTTCAAACATGAATATATAGAAAGGATAAAAAAGTAAAGAAAATGGACTAACCTTGGTTGTGGAGAGAAAAATAAATATCTTGCTTACAACAATGACAAGTAATGAATGTATGTATATATTGAAATCAATAAATAGTTGAGTATAAAATAAAAGCAAAAATTGGGTGTTGTTGTTTGTGTTGAGAAGATATTTATTATAATTTTTATGGACTGAAATTAATATTTATCATTTGTTAGAATCAGTGCAGATGGGGATGTCCACGTCTGAGGCAAAAAGTGCAGCCACGACATTAGTGTTTCATATCATGCCGCCTGGTACACACATTTAAAGAAGCTACGTACTACTATTCTATTAAAAAAAAAACGCATGTGCGCATTTATCGGTATATTGTTGAGGTGGAAAATTTTAATTAATTTATAAATAAATAATATTTAATATAAAAAAAATTAATAAACACTATTTATAAACTTATCACAATTGTTTATCTCATGTACATATTAAATAACAACACTGTGTAGTTTATTATAATTCGTCGTCTCTTCTATATTTTATATTTTACGCACTTCATTTTAAAAATACATAGAAAAAAACTCTTCGTACTTAGCAATAATTAATTATTTTAAGTTGAAACATCATTTCTTGTATATAAACTAATAAGTCAAATACATGTTTAAAAGTACTTTAAATTAGATGTTTGTAATAAGCTAGTTATTTAAAAAAAATAAAAATAAATAGTTCTTTAATAAGCTAGTTCTTTAATTATAAAAGAAAAAATGTTTTAGGAGAATGTTAACTTGTGCCCTTAAGGCACATGTTAAGGAAACAAAAATAGAAATTATTAAATGCTAATTTGTGTATTTTGACTTTTGAAGCATTAAATTTTTTGTATCATTAAATGTTAAATTTCTATTTTGGTATATCTTAACATGTGCCTTCAGGGCACATGTTAACAAGACCCAATGTTTTACTTCGGTTGTGGTGTTGATCAATGAAGAGGTATTTTTAAAGTTGCTTTTTTCATTCTTCATTTCTACTAAAGTTATTGTGTATACTCTTTTTTTTCTTCTTTGCATTGCTTAATATAATCAATGCAAAAGTAGGATGAAACAAGGTTGTCATGATCAGCCGATGAGCCGATGAGCTGTAGGATGAAACAAGTTGCCAATCAAAGATGTCACACATAACATGTATAGATATACATACATTTTATAGCAAGATAAGTTGAGATGATCTCATAATCGAACTAATATTTTTTCTATCCTTAACCGTTGTGTGTATTATAAATATGTGATTTTGTATGCAAATAATGTTTAAATTTTGTTGTATAATTTTGAGTTTTGGTTCTTCGTCATTTTCTTCAAACAACTCTCGGATGACTTCACTTAAATCTATAATAAATAATAGACTTACCCTAATAATATATTAAAAAAAAAACTAAGGCACTATATAGAGTTAGAACCTATAATTGACACTCATTGTATTCCTCACGGTTACGATATAGAGGAGTAGTCTAAATCATATTCTCAAAGTCCTACATATATATGTTACCATAATTTTTCGTTTATTATAAGCAATTGTTAATTTAATTATATGACTATCTATTTTAGAAAAATTAAAAATAGATGACAAATTTTGTAACTTAAAAGTTGTTATAGGTTAATATTATTAGCATATAAGAGTGTGAAATTATAAAAGAGTATTAGATACGTTTTTTTTTTTATTTGCAAAGAGTATTATAGACATAGCACAAGAATGACTCAAAAATTTCTTTTACAAAAAATTATTTTACATCAGGGTTGATAGAATTTTGCTTCAAAGGCAAATACTGCTACTCAAATTAGTCTCATAGATTATCTACGGTAAAAACTTATTTCTTTCAACCTGAAAAAGAAAAAAGAAATATGCTAAGAACCTTAGTTCAAATGAAGAATCAAAAATAAACTTTAGTTTATCAAAAAAATAAAAAAACAAATATGGTATATATGAATACAATATTAATAATAGCACCATCATATGAAAATGCGCTTAAAGATATACCTACATGAGCTGTCATTTTTTCCATAGACTTCCCAAGTATAAAAGATGCAACAAAGGTAGAAATAGAAGAATCTTTTATCTTCTCCTAATTCACATGATAAAAATTGTCATTTCCAAATCTATATATATATATATATATATATATATATATATATATATATATATATCCTAGATAGTTGTCCAATTGTCTATCTAAACCCTAATCCACAAACCAATCAAAACCTTTCATTTAGCCACATCACTTACATCCATTTAATGTGTGGTACTAATTATAATTATAATTATTATAATTATAATAATAATAATAATAATAATTATTATTATTATTATTATTGTTGTTTTGTGTTTTTATCCATTTTAATTTTTTTTTAAATTTTATTATTTTGTGTATTTTATTGTTTTTTGTTCAAAATAGTTAATGTTCAAAATTTGTCCATTCTTTGTGTATATAAGAAGTTGGTCGATTGTTAGGACTACTTCCTAATGTTAGTAAAAAAAAAAAAATTACTAATGGTTGGTATGCGCACCGCATGATTTTTATCATATTCGATTTTGAGTATTAGTTAAGTTGGTTTATATTTGCTCCAATGAGTTTCAAATTAATATAAATGACAAATTCGATAATGAAGTAGTTTATCTAACTCATAA
The DNA here is from genome assembly GCF_020283565.1 of Trifolium pratense. NCBI lineage: Eukaryota > Viridiplantae > Streptophyta > Magnoliopsida > Fabales > Fabaceae > Trifolium > Trifolium pratense. The sequence goes on along the minus strand of NC_060063.1, from coordinate 26,889,131 downwards.
TCATGCCTTATTCACGTCAATTGTTTTTCATGGTCAATTATATGTTGTCATTTCCAAAATTATTTTAAAGAATGAGTTAAAGATATTGCTAACCAATGTTAACGAAGAAAATACCAAAGTAACTTCAAATGTGATGTATAAATAAATAAGTTTTTTAAATGTATAAACACATATATAACATCTATATCACATTTAGATAACTTTTATTGTTACTATTATTTTGATAATACCTATTATTTCAATTTTAAATTACTACTTATACAAATAATTTTTTGACGTTATAATATAAAATAGAGCATAAGACTCGTGCATCGCACGGGTAAACGTCTAGTCTATATCTATATCTATCTATCTATCTATCTATCTATCTATCTATCTATCTATCTATCTATCTATCTATCTATCTATCTATCTATCTATCTATCTATATCTATTTATCTATATCTATCTATCTATATCTATATTCTATCTATCTATCTATCTATCTATCTATCTATACTAAAGAATGATAAACTATGAAACCCTAATTCTAAACCCTAATCCATTGGCCAATCGATGCTTAACACCTTTGTCTCATGTTCAATTGTGTTTTGCCAACATATGCTTGTCTTCATCCAATTATATCTTGCTACTACTTGCTTCACAAAGTCAACTATCACATGCAATCTTCCTTCTATTACTTGCTTCATGTGACATGTATAGAAGTGAAAAAACAAGTGGCATCATGCATGTATGCCTTCACAAAGTGCTTCACAAAGTCAACTATCACATGCAACCTTCCTTCTATTACTTGCTTCATGTGACATGTGTATAGAAGTGAAAAAACAAGTGACATCATGCATGTATGCCAATGAACAAGTGTTTTCCATAAATGAATCCATCAACCCTATATAAACCAACTCCTCCTAAAACTCCAAACCCACCATTTTCACTTTATCTCTTTCAACTCACACACTCCGTCTTCTTTTTTCATTGAATTCTAATTTTTCTCTCCTCTCTATTCATTCACCTTCTTTCTCTTATCTCTCTCACACCTCTCCATCTCTCCACCTCACTCACATTTCTAATCTCACTCTTACCCACACACACCACACACATCAATTTCGTCCCTCTTACCTAGCCTACATAACATTAACAATATAATTATGGTTATTATTGACACTCATACCTAGATTCTTCTATATCTATTTCTAAATACCTAAAACAAGCAACTAACATGAGAATTTCAAAAGAAATGATTAGCCTTTGCATCTATTATGTCAAGAATTAAGAGTATATCAACTCTAAGGACTATGGTTATTATTGACACCATACCTATATTCTTCTATATCTATTTCTAAATTCCTAAAACAAGCAACTAACACGAATTAAGAGTATATCAACACTAAGGACTATAATAGAAGTGTAACAACAAATACATCCCAAAAAAAGTAAGACTATTGATTTACTCATAGACCTCCATATAAAAATTAAAACTTACATCTAAATCTTCTATGAACTTCAAGCAAAATGTGACTCAGCAGTTTCTCTAAGCCATTCATGTTTGGTTATAATGAAATTTGGATATATGTAATATTGGAGGCAGAAATTGAAAATTATACTATATTTTGAGTTACAACATATGGAAAGCAAACATAGAGAATAGAACAGAGAAAAACAACCACAGATTCATTCATTCATCACCATCTCCTTAGACTAATTTTTTTTTTGTTCTTTTCAACACAAATTGATCAGATTAAAAACAATAAAAATTGTAAATCTGAAGGCTTTTTACATTAAACAAATTCATTCACTTGATCTATAAATTGAGACCCAATCAGAGTAAAAGAAAGATTTTTTTTACACATACAGAAGAGAAACTACACAAACAAAAAACTAATTTAACAGTGCACCTTGCCTCTACCTCCACCAACATCCTTAACCTGAACTCCAAGAAATAAAAAGAATCAGAAGAGGGATGGATCTATAAAGCACAAAAAATAAAAGAGAAAGGAAGATAATTACCTTTTATTAACATTGTTCGTTGTTGTTTTTTGCACCTTTAACGTTGATTCGTGTTTAAATCGCGAAAAATAAGGATTCTAGGTAAATTTTGGGATTTTTTGGGTGGTTATGATTCCAGCGCGGTGATTTCGGCAGAGGGTGGCGGTAGCTCGTCGAAATCTGAGAATCACGGAGGCCAGTCGCCGGAAAAAGAAGAACATGAAGTACTCTGGTTGGAGTTCATCCTTGAGAGAGAAGAGAGCAAGAGAGAAGAGAAGAGAGAGAAAATATTTTATCAAATGATTTTATCCTGAAGGGTTGAGGTATTTATATCAGTGGAGATCCAATGCGCGCTCGTGCACCGTAACATCACCATCATCACCCGTGATCTTCCATCAAACGACCCAAATCTTTCTCCCTTTGATCAAATCAGGAACGTCTGATTGATCAGACGGTCCTGATCAAATCCCCCTTTTTTTTTGTGGGCGCAGATGGGCCATGTTGGGTTGGACTTTCTGTTGTTACCTGCTACCTGCACCCTATAGCCTTGGCCGACAGGCCCGGGTAATCTTTGAAATTTCATCGTGATGGGGATAGATCATTGCAATAGTTGGTCTTCAACGAGGAATTCCTAGTAAGCGCGAGTCATCAGCTCGCGTTGACTACGTCCCTTCCCTTTGTACACACCGCCCGTCGCTCCTACCGATTGAATGGTCCGGTGAAGTGTTCGGATTTGAGAAAAATATTAAAAAAATTAGAACGGTCTAAGATTTGTGGCCCCTGGAGAAACTTTAAACTTTTTGTCATCTGCTAGAGAGAAGAGAGCAAGAGAGAAGAGAAGAGAGAGAAAATATTTTATCAAATGATTTTATCCTGAAGGGTTAAGGTATTTATACCAGTGGAGATCCAATGCGCGCTCGTGCACCGTAACATCACCATCATCACCCCTGATCTTCCATCAAACGACCCAAATCTTTCTCCCTTTGATCAGATTAGGAACGTTTGATTGATCAGACGGTCCTGATCAAATCCCCCTTTTTTTTTTGTGGGCGCAGATGGGCCATGTTGGGTTGGATATTCTGTTGTTACCTGCTACCTGCACCCTATAGGCTTGGCCGACAAGCCGGGGTAATCTTTGAAATTTCATCGTGATGGGGATAAATCATTTCAATTGTTGGTCTTCAACGAGGAATTCCTAGTAAGCGCGAGTCATCAGCTCGCGTTGACTACGTCCCTTCCCTTTGTACACACCGTCCGTCGCTCCTACCGATTGAATGGTCCGGTGAAGTGTTCAGATTTGAGAAAAATATTAAAAAAATTAGAACGGTCTAAGATTTGTGGCCCCTGGAGAAACTTTAAACTTTTTGTCATCTGCTACTTAAATAGCAGACTAAAGAAATCAAGATTCAAAAGATAAAATTCAAAATTTAAAGGAATACACTGAGTTTTTGTTCCCTCTAAACTTGCAAACAGAGCCAAAAGAAAAGAAAAACAGAGAACTAGGTCTAAAGTAGAAAAAACACTTTGTGGATCAATTAGAATAGAGTTTCTAATGGAAAAAGATTCGAATGTGAAATAGTTGTAATTGTTGGGGTTGATTGCAATGTAAGTCCCACATTGCTAATGAAAGAAGAAAAAAAAAGGTCAAAGAAATTATATTGAAGAAGTCCCACATCGCTTAGAATGATGAAGCAATGGGGAAATCAAGGCTATATAATGGACTTAAGTTCTTTGTTTATAATTGCACCAGTCAGTAGCACTTTAAGCTTATATCTGACTTTTTTGTTTTTCTCTTGTACTCTTGTATTAGAGGGTTGAGAGATGTAGTTAGGTATTTGCTTTGGAGAGTGCGGGTGCATTGGGGGCCAAGGGAAGGTTGAGGGTAGTCTATGTGTTGTAACAATTTTCACATAGTGTTTATTCTCTGTTGTCGTTTTTGACAACGACCGTGGTTTTTTCTCCGGTTTGGAGTTTCCACGTTATATTCTTGTGTTGTGATTGCGTTCATTTATTTTCTCTATGCCGGTTTTTCCCAACAACTGGTATCAGAGCTCTTGTTTTGATTCAGGAGTAGGGAGTCCGCTGTGAAGTTTAGGCTAGAGAAAACTAATGGAAGAATCACGTTTGGCTTGTGGGAAATCAAGTCAAGGATATGGTGATGTAATTTGGGTTACACAAGGTCAGCCTGGAGAGGCGGTGATAAGAATACTCGGGTTATGTCTGAAACAACAACTTATTATGATGCGGAGGTGCTAGTGGAAGTTGGGAATCGGTGGAGTGTTGAGTCATGGACTTGGAAGCTCCTATCACATGTGTTTGAAGAAGAAATACTTTTGAATCCCTAGAGCTAGTTGAAGGTGGAGTTGTTCATCTCGGTGACGGAAAGCTTGTAAGGTTCAAGGTATGGGTGAGTTTCTTTTAACATAATGCGAGGTATTTTCTTGAACTTTGATGCATAGATAGTAGATAGATACTTGTTAGATAGTTCTACTATTATTGGTTATGCATCTGTTACTAGTGGTGATTCTCATGTTTTGGTTAGGTTGTGGATCTTCGGGTGGGTACTTGTTAGTGACATGAGTTTAGTTGGACTAGTGAAACAAGGTTTACTAGGTGATGTAACTAAACTGGAATTGTTGGAGCCTAACAATGGCCTGAGGTGGTTTCATAGATGTTTGAAGTTGTTCAAGTGACACATTGGCATCAGTTTACATGGATGCAAGGTGTGTGATGATAGCGTGCGGGCATTGGTTGGCATTGATGCAAGGTACGCGGTTATCTCGATGGCTGATGAACTTCCGGAGAAAGCCAACATGGAAGTTGCAACATAAATTTTCAGCGAGGTTTCGAGATAAAATTCTTGGGATGGCTTGGTTCCAAGTGAAGAAAAATCTTGGGATGGTTTAGTTTCAAGTGAAGAAAATTCTTAGGATGGTTTAGTTCCAAGTGGAGTGTACTCTTTATGGTAGAGTATGATAATTTAATTTGTTGGTATAGACAATGAGAATTATGCTTGTCGGTGAAGACAATGATTGTTGGTATAGACAATGGAGCGGAAGACAATGATTGTCGGTGTAGACAATGAAGATTGAAGACCATTACAATCAAGGTGGAGATTGTTGGGGTTGATTGCAATGTAAGTCCCACATTGCTAATGAAAGAAGGAAAAAAAAAGGTCAAAGAAATTATATTGAAGAAGTCCCACATCGCTTAGAATGATGAAGCAATGGGGAAATCAAGGCTATATAATGGACTTAAGTTCTTTGTTTATAATTGCACCAGTCAGTAGCACTTTAAGCTTATATCTGACTTTTTTGTTTTTATCTTGTACTCTTGTATTAGAGGGTTGAGAGATGTAGTTAGGTATTTGCTTTGGAGAGTGTGGGTGTATTGGGGGCCAAGGGAAGTTTGAGGGTAGTCTATGTGTTGTAACAATTTTCACATAGTGTTTATTCTCTGGTTGTCGTTTTTGACAACGACCGTGGTTTTTTCTCCGGTTTGGAGTTTCTACGTTATATTCTTGTGTTGTAATTGCGTTCATTTATTTTCTCTATGCCGGTTTTTTCCAACTGTAATATGTATTACAATAGGATCTTCAAAAGAAAACAGAGGTTAGTTTGTGTTATTTTAATCTTTTATCCTCTTAGTTTACCTTAAAAAAAGTAAACAAATTGCCGTTGTTTGACAATAAAAAAATCTGAACGGTCTGTGTTTCTAAAATAACTAATATATACTTCTTGATTGTAAAAACCCATTCTCAAAAGAAATTAAGAAAACAAAACATACCAATCCACCATCTAACTCAAAAAAATAATAATAATAATTCATTCAATAGTTTGATAAAATGTCTTACAATATGGATCAAATTACGGTACATTGTAGAGACATTGAACCAACCAAGTAGAATCAGGCAAAAAGCCATGTCCATCCAAATAAGTTTGATTAAAATTATATTCATACATAAACAAGATTTATTTATTTATTAAAAAGAACACATAGAAAGGAGGGTTCAAATTCAATAATATTATCTATTTTATTTATTTTGAATGGCATATATATGATGTAAAAGAAACAGTCATAACTCATAACAATAGATAAAAGTTGTCATTTGATTCATTCAAATGGGATTGGTTTCACCAAACGTTCAGCATCTCTTGCATATATAGGAGGGTATTCGTTTGGCCTGAAAGAATATTCATGGAATTTTTCTAAGGGCATCATAAGTTCATCTGGTGCGAGGTGTGCATATAACTACAAGCGTCAACAAATATAACCGGTCAATATAACTGACAATTAAAACTCTTTCTTAGGAAAATAAAAGGCTTAATTAGTAAAATGGTCCCTTAAAAATATTTTCGATTTCAGATAGAAAAAAAGGTCTGAATAGGTCCTTAAAGAAAAAAAGGTCTGAATAGGTCCCTTAAAGACATATCTGTTAATCAGTTTGGTCCTATTCAGACTCTTTTTTAGGTACCAAACTGATTAACGGAGATGTCTTTAGGGACCGGAGATGTCTTTAGGGACCTATTCAGACCTTTTTTTTTCTTTAAGGGACCTATTGGAACTTTTTTTCTTTAAGGGACCAATTTAAAACCAAAAATATCTTTAAGGGACTATTTTACTAATTAAGCCAAAATAAAATTATATATGCTCTCTAACCGTTGAAGAGGCTCTCCATAAGCGATGACCTAGCTCTTTTGCTTCATTGATTGCTAACGTTGTCTTGTTTGTGACAATTACCTCATACTTGCAAGCTAAGATGCACCCTCCAGTGAGCCATTCCATCTATATAGAAAACACAAAAGGACGTTGATAATGTCAAATTATATAAATAAATCTCTAGTTAGTGGATAAAAAAAAATTGAAATTATATCAAATTACCTGTTTTCCTGCGGTAATAAGAAAACATCCTCTAGGAACATCCAATTCAATTTTCTCTCCATTTCTTAACCAGATGTTATATCCCGAAAATATATTACTGGCATGAATAGTTAGGAAGTTATGGTCATAGTGAGATGCTTCAATAACGGTTCCCTCCTTACCATATTTTTTAAGGTCGATTCCAGTTAACAATAACACATGCGGACCCTAACACATAATAGAAAAGAAACATTAATTAATTAATTAGGCGGTCAAGTGAATGTAAAAAATACACAGTAATATATATATATATATAACATTTGAGTTTAATTGATATGCACCGACGGTGTAAAATAGTTTTACACAATCGTTCAATAAACAAACATTATTTTGCCATGTCATATCAAGAAAGTGGGGTGGAGTGGAGTGATGTGGCAGAAAACATGGTTGGTATTGGTTGACGTAAAATTATTTTACACCGTCGGTGCATATCAATTAAAATAGGGCCAGGGACAAAATTACAAAAGAAAATCAAAATAAGAAAGTAAAAATATCTAATTTTTAAATAGAGAGATTAAAATTGTAAAACATGTAAAATATGAAGACTAAAAATGCAATTAAGCATAAAGTCACATAGTTATCAGATTATACAACATGTGTACATTATTTTTATAACAAATTAACTTATAAGTTAGGGTTATGCTAAACGGTGCCTCGGGATACTTTTTAAGCATTCCATTTAAAAAAATTATTTATTTAAAAAGTGAAACATTTCAATTTTTAATATATTGACTTCACACATTTTTATAAAAAATTCACAAAATTTACTATTTAAAATGCTTAAAGAATACCTCAGGAACACTCGTATTTTATTTTATAAGTTATATCAAGCTTGTGTGGAGACAACACTATATTGCGCAAGTACCCATGGTTTCTTTCAAGTCAGAGACACCTTCAGGAACTGCAATGAGTTCCTACACACAACATGATAAGCAAAAACACATTTATGATTAGTTATTATTATTATTATTATTATTATTATTATTATTATTATTATTATTATTTATGATTAGTTAATAAATTTAATATAAATTTAATTTAAAATAAAGGGAATGTCGTTTCCCGGTAACCTTGTAACCTTGCGGTGTGCTTATCTTGTGTGACAACATTACAGAGCGAGTGGCAGTAATATATTAAGGTTACTCCTAAGCTTTGAAGTAAGGAGTTTACCTTGTGTGATTCACTTGAAGCTTATAAGCAAAAGTGAAGTAGTGTCTTGGTAAGTTGTTGCCACATCATTCCCAACATTGTATAAACAACACAGGTTGTGTTGTGTGAGTGGAAGTGAGATCGGATCTCATGTCTAGGAGTTCCTAGGCAGAAGTTGCATGAGTAGTGTCGAGGTTATAAGGCATAAACCAGGGGTTTGCTGGAGGTCTTAGTTTAAGGCGTAAATCCTAGGGTTTGCTGGAGGTCTTAGTAACTAGAGCTATTAGTGGATTTCCTTCCTGGATTGGTATCCCCCAGAGTAGGCAGTTGGCTGAACTGGGTTAACAATTACTTGTGCACTTTATTTATTCTCTGTCAGTATTTTATATGTTATGTAAGATGTGCCAACAATAGAAACAACATTATTCATAAAGAAGTCGTTGGGACATCTTAGGCAACATCTTTCTAGAGATACCAGAATTTCAATTGGCATCAGAGCAGGCACCCTGTTCTGTTATTTTGGGTGAGCTCCAGGGAAGTATTTTCTGGTACAATGGATAAAGAAGGAGGGTCAGTGTCTAAACCCCCTTTACTGACAGGTCCTGAGAACTATGATTATTGGAAATCTCGTATGGAGGCTTTAATAAAATCAATTGACAGCAGGACATGGAAGGCTGTGTTACGTGGATGGGAACCACCAATGGTTCTCGACAAAGATGGCAGGAAAACTGATGTAAAGAAGCCATACAACGAATGGACAAAAGATGAGGATGATCTGGCACTTGGCAACTCCAAAGCCTTGTATGCAATTTTCAATGGTGTGGATGCTAACATGTTCAGGCTTGTCAAGAGATGTACTACTGCTAAGCATGCCTGGGAAATTATGAGAAAAGCTCATGAAGGAACATCTAAAGTGAATCTATCTAAGCTTCAGATGCTCAAAACCAATTTTGAGAATCTCAGAATGAAGGAGGAGGAAAGCATTCATGACTTTCAAATGAATGTGTGCTTGACTTTGCAAATTCGTTTGATGCACTTGGAAAACCTATCTCAGATGAGGAGTTAGTTGGAAAAATACTCAGATCTTTGCCTAAAAGGTTTGATATGAAGGTGACAGCCATTGAGGAGGCTCATGATCTTTCAAGTCTAAATTTAGATGAACTCATAGGATCACTTCAGACCTATGAAATTGGCTTGAACAGGAGGAATGAAAAGAAAGATAAGAATCTAGCCTTTGCTTCAAAAAGTGGTGCTGATGAACAAATTGAATCTGAAGGTGAAGAAAGCTTAGCCGAGTCTATGGCTATGCTTGGGAGACAGTTCAACAAGTTGATGAAGAAAGTGGATCAAAGACCCAAGTCAAATGGTCGATTCAACAACAACAAACAATCCATCTTTCAGAAAAAGGCAAGTGAAGATGAAAAAGGAGTAAGATGCCATGAATGTGAAGGTTTTGGCCATATCAGAACAGAATGTCCAACCTTTCTAAAAAGACAAAAGAAAAGTCTTGTGGTTTCATGGTCTGATACAGATTCAGAGGAGGAAGAATCTGCTAAATTTGTTAAAGCATTAACAGGAGTTTGTGTATCTGACTCAGAATCATGTGATGATGAGGTAACTTATGAAGAACTAGCTGCTACTTACAAAGATCTTCATAATAGAAGCATAGAGGTTTGCAAAGTATTGGAGAAACAAAAGAAAATCAATGGCAAACTGCAAGCTGAGAGAAATGAGTTACTCACAAACATTGATAATCTCATCATTAAGGTTGAAGATCAGAGTAGTCAAATTCATCAGTTGGAAATGGAAAAGTCCAACCTCCTAAGTAAGATTGCTGAACAAAGAGAAGAAGTGACCAAGTTAAATGCTGACTTGGATCATGTCACAAAGGTGGCTAAAATGATGACCAAAGGTACTGATGCCTTTGAAGAAATGTTACAAAGACAAAACTATGGGAAACCTAAGCCCATTGGTTTTGAACATGAAAGAGTAAAGCAGCAGATGAAGTTCAACAATGCCACCATACACACTCCAATCAACAGAATTTTTGTGTCAGGAGGATTGTCGCAACAACCTATGGAACATCCTATGCCCAAGTTCTATAATTAGACATGTCATCATTGTGGAAGGAAATGACATATTAGGCCTTTCTGCTATAGGCTGCACGGATATCCAAGGAGAGTTCATCAAGAGTTACATACTCCTGCCTTTCCGAATGTTACAACTAGAAAGGAATGGAGAGAAAAGAAGAAGATCACAGGTCTGATAGCTCATACATCCTTGAGAGCTTCTTCAAGAGAAACCTGGTACTTTGATAGTGGCTGTTCTAGACATATGACAGGTGTTGAACACTATCTTGAAGATCTGAAGTCTTATGCTACCAGTTTTGTGACGTTTGGAGATGGAGCCAAAGGAGAGATTAAGGGAGTTGGTAAACTTGCAAACTATGGCTTACCAAAGCTAGATAATGTGTTGCTTGTAAAAGGACTTAAAGCAAATCTAATCAGCATAAGCCAACTTTGTGATCAAGGCATGAAAGTAAACTTCACAAAAACTGAATGCCTAGTTACAAATGAGCAAGGAGAGCTGTTGATGAAAGGAGTAAGGTCAAGAGACAACTGTTATCTTTGGATCCCTAAAGAAGAAGACAATTTATCCATATGTTATATTAGCAAAGAAGATGAGGTAAAGTTGTGGCACCAAAAACTTGGCCACCTGCACCTTAAGGGCATGAAAAAGGCAATAGCTAAAGAGGCAATCAGAGGTCTTCCTAAGCTCAAAATAGAGGAAGGAAGTATATGTGGAGAATGCCAAATAGGGAAGCAGACAAAGATGTCGCATCCAAAGTTGCAACATCTTACCACAACAAGGGTGCTAGAATTGCTGCACATATACCTTATGGGGCCAATGCAAGTGGAGAGCCTTGGAGGAAAAAGGTACGCATTTGTCATGGTAGATGACTTTTCAAGGTTCACATGGATTGAATTTCTAAAAGACAAATCTGAAAGTTTTGATGCATTCAAAGAACTTTGCCTTCAACTTCAAAGAGAAAAGAACTCTGCTATTGTGAGGATACGAAGTGATCATGGTAAAGAGTTTGAGAATGCAAGCTTCCTTGAATTCTGTACCTCTGAAGGAATCAAGCATGAATTCTCAGCTCCAATCACACCTCAACAAAATGGTGTTGTTGAAAGGAAGAACAGGACAATTCAAGAGTCAGCCAGAGTAATGTTGCATGCAAAACATCTTCCATATCAATTCTGGGCTGAGGCTATGCATACTGCCTGTTACATTCACAATCGTGTCACTCTCAGAACTGGAACCTCCACTACACTATATGAACTGTGGAAAGGAAGAAAACCAACTGTGAAACACTTTCATGTGTTTGGAAGTAAATGTTACATTTTATCTGATAGAGAACACAGAAGAAAAATGGATCCTAAAAGTGAAGAAGGGTTATTTCTTGGATACTCAACAAACAGCAGGGCCTATAGAGTTTACAACAAGAGAACCAAGGTAATAGTAGAATCTATCAATGTTGTGATAGATGACTTAACATCTGCAAGAACATCAGACACTGAAGAAGATGTTGCAACAACATTGCCGACATCTGAAGAAACTGTAGTAGAGAAAGAATCAGATTCAGATGATGAATCAACTATTCCTACACCTGGTCCTGTGAGCAAAGTTCCTTCAATAAGAATACAGAAGAACCATCCCAAGGATCTCATCATTGGAAATCCTAACCAGGGAATTGCTACAAGAAGGACAAATGAAGTGGTTACTAATTCATGTTTTGTTTCAAAGATTGAGCCTAAAAATGTAAAAGAGGCTCTTACTGATGAGTTTTGGATAGAAGCCATACAAGATGAACTAACTCAGTTTAGAAGAAGTGATGTGTGGGATCTTGTTCCCAGACCCAATGGTGTTAATGTCATAGGCACAAAATGGGTGTTCAAGAACAAATCAGATGAAAATGGTGTTGTAACAAGAAACAAGGCAAGATTAGTGGCACAAGGGTATACTCAGGTTGAAGGACTTGATTTTGATGAAACATTTGCGCCAGTAGCAAGACTGGAATCTATTAGGCTACTTCTTGGTATAGCATGCATCTTTAAATTTAAGCTGTACCAAATGGATGTCAAGAGTGCCTTTCTTAATGGGTACTTACATGAAGAAGTTTATGTGGAGCAGCCAAAAGGTTTTGTAGATCCTGCCAATCCTGATCATGTGTACAAGCTAAAGAAAGCTCTTTATGGACTGAAACAGGCTCCAAGGGCTTGGTATGAGAGGCTGACAAATTTTCTTGTTAGTCAAGGATACAGAAAAGGAGGCTATGACAAAACCTTGTTTGTTAAAGAACAGGAAGAGAAGCTGATGATTGCCCAAATTTATGTTGATGACATAGTATTTGGAGGAATGTCTGAAAAGATGGTGCAACATTTTGTACAACAAATGCAGTCAGAGTTTGAAATGAGTTTGGTAGGTGAGCTAACATACTTCCTTGGTCTGCAAGTCAAACAGATGGAAGACACCATATTTGTTTCTCAAAGCAAGTATGCGAAGAATATGATCAAGAAGTTTGGAATGGACACTGCAGCACACAAGAGAACTCCAGCTGCTACTCATCTGAAGCTAACCAAAGATGAGAATGGCATTGATGTTGATCAAACCCTATACAGGAGCATGATTGGCAGTCTCTTGTATCTTACAGTTAGTAGACCTGACATCACCTTTGTTGTTGGTGTGTGTGCAAGATATCAAGCCAAGCCAAAGATGAGCCATCTTGTACAAGTCAAAAGAATTCTGAAGTATATAAAGGGCACCAGTGATTATGGGATTCTGTACTCCCAGACAAAGAACTCTACCTTGGTAGGGTATTGTGATGCAGATTGGGCTAGAAGTGCTGATGATAGAAAGAGCACTTCAGGAGGTTGCTTCTTTTTGGGTGATAATTTAATCTCATGGTTCAGCAAGAAGCAGAATTGTGTGTCTTTATCTACTGCAGAGGCTGAATACATAGCTGCAGGTAGCAGTTGTTCCCAGCTAATGTGGATGAAAACAGATGCTGAAAGAGTATAATGTCGACCAAGATGTCATGACATTATATTGTGACAACTTGAGTGCAATCAATATCTCAAAGAATCCAGTTCAACACTCAAGAACCAAACATATAGACATCAGGCATCATTTCATTAGAGACCTTGTGGAAGAAAATTGTGTGGAACTTAAGCATATTGGTACAAGTGAACAGCTAGCTGACATTTTTACAAAGGCACTTGATGCAAATCAGTTTGAATTTTTAAGGGGCAAATTGGGAATTTGCCTGTATGAAGAAGCATAGCAGTTACAACAGTTAAGGCGTGCAAAAGGAAACTGTTTTCTCTTCCATCCATTAATGCACGCTAATTTAGGGAAATTATTGCAAACTTCCCTTAAATGTGTCATCACACGCAATCAATTCTTTTTCTTCCAAAAATTTAGCTTTGCTCGAGAACCCTATTCTCATACTTCTCCATTCAAACTCCATTGTTTCATCTTCTCAAATCTCAGAAATCACCATTCCAACATGTCTGAATCTTCTCAAACCACTAAGTCTACTCGATCCACACGATCAAAGGCAAAGATTGAATCGTCTCAAATCATCAAAGATGCTGTTCCTGTTACGACTGTTCGTACTAGCACAACCAAAGTTCAATCAAGTGTTGCTGAGAAGAAAGTAAAAGGAAAATCAGTTGAAAAGAAGAAAATTCCTAAAGTAAGTGACGATATCTCTCCTTCTATTGATAAATCTAGTAAAGGAAGTTCTAAGAAGAAAATAAGGTATTACAAGTCTAGAATCCCTCTGTCTATGTCTGATTTGGTTTTTGAGTCGAATGTTAACACATCTGAGAAAGCAACTGAAACCAACGAAGGAGAACCTCAGAACCCTAATCCTGTGTCTGAAGTTGTTGAAACAATTATTCCAACCGCTGATAACCCTAGTCAGATGAATTTGGGATCTGACGCTGAAAGGAAGGATCTTAATTCTAAACCAGTTGAAACTGAAATGGAAGACGCCCCGACAGAGGTTGAACCTGAAATTGCTGATAAATCACCAACAATTGCTGAGATGGTGACTAAAAAATCAACCCATGTTGTCACTGAAGAGGTTGTCATGCCGGATGTTAAGACATCCCTGAATGAGCATGAAGAAGTTGAAACTGCTGAGAAGGAAGCCACAAAGGAAACTGCTGTTGAGAAAGATGTTGAGACAACTTGCACAACATCTGAATCCTCTGATGAAGGAACTGGAACTGCTCAAGAAGATACCTCTGCTGATGAAGAGGATACTCAGACTGAAGAGAGTAACCAGTCCATCCCCACAGATGAGCATGAGGTTGAAGCTGACAAATCTGTAGAAAAAGATGTAGTGGATGTTGATAATTATGAGACCACCAAGACTGCTGAAAGACCTAGTGGTGGTATAACAAAAAGGCTGAGGAGCTGTACAAGCAAGGCTGTGCCCACTGCAAGCAAGACTCCTGCACCAAGAGTGAAAACAACAGGTGTTGGACCAGTCAAAGGTTGGAGCAAAGTTTTCTCTCCTCCCAGCAAGAAGAAGGAGACCTTGAAAAGGAAGAAGGAGTCATCTAGTGACTCAGACTATGATGCTGCTGAAGATGTTGCTAACATCCCATCTCCAAACCCTAAGAAGGCTACTGCAAAGAAGGCTCCTCAAGGTGTTGAAGAAGCCCCCTGTGACAACATTTCTTTCCATCGTGCTGCCTTTGCACTAAGATGGGACTACATCTACCAGATGAGATTAGCTGTTGAGAGGGAATTGACCAATGATGCTCTAAAATGTCAAGACATCTTTGACTACATCAAGGAAGCTGGTCTGCTGAAGACAGTCTGTGACTTCAGTCCCTGCTATGAGCTGCTGGTGAAAGAATTTCTGGTGAATATTCCTGAAGAATGTGATAACCCACTGAGCAAGGACTACCACAAAGGTTTTGTCAGAGGTAAATGTATCAATTTTTCTCCTGTTGTCATCAATAATTACTTAGGTAGGTCTGTAGAACCTAAGGCTGAATTAGAGGTTGCAAATGATGTTGTAAGTTCTGAAATAACTACTGGAAAGGTCAAGGTCTGGCCCAAGAAGAAATTGATACCCACTAGTAAGTTGAATGTCAAGTATGCCATCCTTAATAGGATAGGGTCAACTAATTGGGTACCAACTAAGCATGCAACCAATGTTGCCACCAACCTGGGTAGATTTATATATGCTGTAGGAACCAAGGTTGACTGTGATTATGGCACTTTTATCTTTGATCAAACCATTAAGCATATCAGATCTACTGCTGTGAAAATGCCAGTAGCATTCCCATCTCTGTTATGTGGAATCATCTTGGCTCAATATCCAGACATCAAGGTTGTAACTGACACATCTAAGAAGAGGGAATCAGGTTTCACCTTTCATCATAAGCTATTTGGTAATCATAATGTTGCTGATCATGTTGGGACATCTGCTGCTGGAGCTGGTGTTATGACCAAAAAGGAGATTATTGCTGGGTTAAAGGTTCAATGTCAGGAGATAGATAAACAACAGGCTGAGCTTGAGGAAAGAAAGAAAATGTTCCTGAGGATGATTGAAGGACTGGAAGCTGATGAGGTACCTGTCAAAGCTAGTGCAAATAATGCTGATGAGGATGAAGGATATGGCTGCTGCAGGTGAACAAAACAATGCTGATGAGGATGAAGGATATGATACTGCTACAGATGAGGATGATGACTCTGATAGCAGTGATGATGAATGATCTTGTAATCTTTTTACTATTTGTTTTTACTGCACTTTGTTATTTGGTTTGTGGGTTTTTTGTGCCCTGGATTTAATACCTTCTGAGTGCATGGTCTGTACTTTGTTTAATTCTGCACTTTGGATACTTTACTTTCCTATTTTGGCACATTTTGTGGCTAAAAAGGGGGAGTAGTACTTTGATTTGTTTGTTTCTGCTACATGTTGTGTCTTTTGTTATGACATGTTTTTGAAGTAGCAGTAAGCAAGTATTCAGGGGGAGTAATTTTTTTTACCCTGAGATGATGCACAAGCTGATGAATTCAGGGGGAGTTTGCTGCTGAATGGATGCTGCCCTGATTGGACGAACATATGCTAGAAGCTGTGCTCCCATATGTCACAACATCTTTGATGACATATGACATGTGTTATGATTGATCATATTTTGCTCTGATACCACGCTAAGACAAACATGTTAAAACATTTCTGCTAACACATGTTTTATTTTGCTCGAGGCTATTTGATGATGACTCCGCTGCTGCTGCCTCTGATGCATATATTTTTTCACCTATGTGAAATTTTGTTTAAAAGATGCTCTAACATTCCTTCTTTTGTGTAATCATGGTGATTTGAAGGATTGCGCTTTTTATATCTCTCAAAGGTAATGGCCTGAAATTGTTTTAGCCAAAAATTGCCAAAAGGGGAGATTGTTGGTTATTTGAATTGGCTTAATTTTGCTAAAACAAATATACTAACAAGATGTTGGAAAACATGTTACAACATCATATTGGCTAAGGAAATCTCGCGCATTTATGAGAGCATCTGCTATATATGGAAATCCACTGATAAACACGCTTATTGAAGATTTGATCTGATCAGGAGCTTTAAGGATAAGACAAACTTAATGGAATAGCTGGATGACTTATCCTATCTTCTAAAGTCCCTTAAACACTTTTGGAAAGTCTTGATATATCCTTAATGAAGATTGAAAAAGTATCAGATCACCTTTTATGATTCTCAAGGAGCGTCCTATCTACTCTGAAGCAAGAGGAGCGTGCTATTATGCTATATATACGAAGACCAAGTTCAAGACGATGATCTTATTAAAAAGTATCAGTTACACATATTGAGTCTTTGTTGAGTCTTTTATTATTTGATTGTAATTCTTGCTTGTGGATTCTATAACACGAGTTAAGAAGTGAGTTTATTATTTTAAGGTTACTCCTAAGCTTTGAAGTAAGGAGTTTACCTTGTGTGATTCACTTGAAGCTTATAAGCAAAAGTGAAGTAGTGTCTTGGTAAGTTGTTGCCACATCATTCCCAACATTGTATAAACAACACAGGTTGTGTTGTGTGAGTGGAAGTGAGATGGGATCTCATGTCTAGGAGTTCCTAGGCAGAAGTTGCATGAGTAATGTCGAGGTTATAAGGCGTAAACCAAGGGTTTGCTGGAGGTCTTAGTTTAAGGCGTAAATCCTAGGGTTTGCTGGAGGTCTTAGTAACTAGAGCTATTAGTGGATTTCCTTCCTGGATTGGTATCCCCTAGAGTTGGCAGTTGGCTGAACTGGGTTAACAATTACTTGTGCACTTTATTTATTCTCTGTCAGTATTTTATATGTTATGTAAGATGTGCCAACAATAGAAACAACATTATTCATAAAGAAGTCGTTGGGACATCTTAGGCAACATCTTTCTAGAGATACCAGAATTTCACAATGGACTTAGGTTTCCCATAGTTTTGTCTTTGTAACATTTCTTCAAAGGCATCAGTACCTTTGGTCATCATTTTAGCCACCTTTGTGACTTGATCCAAGTCAGCTTTTAACTTGGTCACTTCTTCACCTTGTTCAGCAATTTAACTTGGTCACTTCTTCACCTTGTTCAGCAATTTTTCCATTTCCAACTGATGAATTTGACTACTCTGATCTTCAACCTTAATGTTGAGATTATCAATGTTTATGAGTAAGTCATTTCTTTCAGCTTGCAGTTTGCCATTGATTTTCTTTTGTTTCTCCAATGCTTTGCAAACCTCTATGCTTCTGTTATGAAGATCTTTGTAAGTAGTAGCTAGTTCTTCATAAGTTACCTCATCATCACATGATTCTAAGTCAGATACATAAACTCCAGTTAATGCATTAACAAATTTAGCAGATTCTTCCTCCTCTGAATCTGTATCAGACCATGAAACCACAAGGCTTTTCTTTTGCCTTTTTAGAAAGGTTGGACATTCTGTTCTGATATGGCCAAAACCTTCACATTCATGGCATCTTACTCCTCTTTCATCTTCATTTGTCTTTTTCTGAAAGCTGGACTGTTTGTTGTTGTTGAATCGACCATTTGACTTGGGCCTTTGGTCCACTTTCTTCATCAAGTTGTTGAACTGTCTCCCAAGCATAGCCATAGACTCAGCTAAGTTTTCTTCTCCTTCAGATTCAATTTGTAAGTCATCAGCAACACTTTTTGAAGCAAATGCTAGATTCTTATCTTTCTTTTCATTCCTCCTGTTCAAGCCAATTTCATAGGTTTGGAGTGATCCTATGAGTTCATCTAAATTTAGACTTGAAAGATCATGAGCCTCCTCAATGGCTGTCACCTTCATATCAAATCTTTTAGGCAAAGATCTGAGTATTTTTCCAACTAGCTCCTCATCTGAGATAGGTTTTCCAAGTGCATCAAACGAATTTGCAAAGTCAAGCACATTCATTTGAAAGTCATGAATGCTTTCCTCCTCCTTCATTCTGAGATTCTCAAAATTGGTTTTGAGCATCTGAAGCTTAGATAACTTTACTTTAGATGTTCCTTCATGAGGTTTTCTCAGAATTTCCCAGGCATGCTTAGCAGTAGTACATCTCTTGACAAGCCTGAACATGTTAGCATCCACACCATTGAAAATTGCATATAAGGCTTTGGAGTTGCCAAGTGCCAGATCATCCTCATCTTTTGTCCATTCGTCGTCTGGTTTCTTTACATCAGTTTTCTTGCCATCCTTGTCAAGAACCATTGGTGGTTCCCATCCACGTAACACAGCCTTCCATGTCCTGCTGTCAATTGATTTTATGAAAGCCTCCATACGAGATTTCCAATAATCATAGTTCTCAGGACCTGTCAGTAAAGGGGGTTTAGACACTGACCCTCCTTCTTTATCCATTGTACCAGAAAGACTCAACAAAGACTCAATATGTGTTACTAAAACTTTTTCAATGAGATACTTAGTCTTGAACTTGGTCTTCGTATATATAGCATAATAGCACGCTCCACTTGCTTCAGAAAAGATAGGACGCTCCTTGTTAATCATAAAGGGTGATCTGATACTCTTTCAATCTTCATTAAGGATATATCAAGACTTTCCAAAAGTGTTTAAAGGACTTTATAAGATAGGATAAGTCATCCAGTTATTCCATTAAGTTTGTCTTATTCTTAAAACTCCTGATTATATCAAATCTTGAATATGCGTGCTCTTTAAGTGGATTTCCATATATAGCAGATGCTCTCATAAATGCGCGAGATTTCCTTTAATAAATATGATGTTGTAACATGTTTTCCAACATCTTGTTAGTATATTTGTTTTAGCAAAATTATGCCAATTTCAAATATCCAACAGTATCTGTTATGAATGACATGTTGATTCCTTCGATTGTATAGTTAGGTAGTTGATGGGTATCATTTGCCTTAGTTTTCTCTTTTTTTCCAGCGTCGGCTAGCCTGGGCACTTGCCCAAACTCGAATATACACATAAATAGCAATACTATTTTATTTTTCTTTTTTGTCATTAAATGATTTGTGAATGAATGAAAATAATTTATAATTTTTTTTATGAAAGTAAAATTTACTATTAATTAATGAAAAAAACAAAATATTTATTGTGGTTATAAAATTAATAGTAACAAAAAAATTCTCTTTCAACTTAATTAATTAATGAATAGTACTCTTTTAACAAAAATAAATAGCCTTTATTTATTGATTTATTTATTTATTTATTTATTCATTTATTTATTATAGTATTAGTATTAGTATTGGTATAGAGGTAACTAGAACTGGCCTTCCACCACGTATGCCGTGGTCAGCAAGTTTTGTGAAAAATAAAAAAATAAAAAAAAGTTAAAAACATAACGGCGTTAATTAAATATTGTACGGTCAACAATGGTCTTCTGTTTTTCAAGGAAGATTGTATATTGGTACCAAGGTTTTAAATAAAGGTTGGTTACCGCAAAAAAAGCCGCGACAAAAAGGTATTGGCGTCTACCGTTATCGTTTTTCACCGTTTTTATATGGTGAAAAAAAATCACGCCGAAACGTCGTTACGGTCGCGACGAAACACCGATACAGCCGCAAAGAAACGTAATACGGCCGCGACAAAATGCTAATAGATAGAGACTTGTGATTAATTCACACCGTGACGACCGTATTTCATAACGCAACGGCCGTAACAGCCGAAATTGCGAAATCCTTGACGCGACCGTGACCGCTGTTTAAAACCTTGATTGGTACAGTACTTTTTCAACTTTAGAAAGCTAACGGTTTGTTTTGGGTTTTGGGTTTTAGGACTCCACACACACACACACATTTTCAGGAGATCATACACACACACACACACACATTTTCAGGTTATAAAATCCGATTTCCCCCTTTATGGTGGTTCTAACCTGATACACATTTTCCCTTTCTCTCCTTCTCTCTTTCTCTCATTCAAGATGAAACCAATTGTTATTGATAGGAAGATCAACGCAGATAACATGTATGAAATGCCTTACACAAAGCAAGCTGTTGAGATTGCTGCGGCTATGAAAAATCATGCATTCATGATTGTTCAAGATCCAAGTGTTCCTATTATTCCTATCGTGTGCACCCTGTACGAAATGGAGCTCGAATTCATGCAGGATCGGCCTCGGGTTTCTCCTTTTCAGGTGATTCTAATTCTCTTCTAAGTTACTTTTCATTATGCTCCGATTCAGTTGGTTTTTCATTGATTTGAACATGAATACCTCGTTTTCAGCTTGGCTTCTCGGGAGAGAACCCGATGCTTCCGGAATCTGAAGATCCGAAGAAGTACTACTACTGGAATGCTGGTGATAATGCTTTCCGTCAGGTTATTAGATTTTACTCTCAAGCATAATTTTATGATTGTTGCATAATCTAAGTAGATTATTGTTAAGGTGTTCAATAAAGGTGAAATTAAGTTGTACCACGTTCATATTTTAGGAATTTATATTTAGTGAAACTTCAAAAAAAAAATATATATAATAATTGTTGTGTTTTTCTCTAGATTGTTAAGATTTCGTGAAATTAAGTTTAGTTTACTCTGAGCTGTAATTTGATTTAAGTTTGCATGTTGTAGATATTTTCTCTTTAGAGCTTTTGATTTAAAGGAGCATATGTCATAATTACAGTCATAACTGATATTAAACACAAAATAGTCATGATTTTTTTTTTTAAGCAATATTTGAATTATAAGGAGTACAACATAAATATTTCTAAAATAAGCTACAATAAGTCCACAAACTTTGAAAATAAGCTAAAATGTTTCTAAAATAAGCTACATTAAGTCCATAAATGTTTTTGAAAATGCCAATGCAAGGACTATCCTTTTTTTTTGCATTAACAACAATTACAGTTTTTGAATCCCTAGTTTTTATTTATTACCAAGTTATTGCTTTTTGTGTTTTTTTTGTTGTGACACTCTTGATGCATATAATATAAACAGAGTAGTCAATAGTCATAGGCAAGGTATAATTTGTGATCAAATAGGCTGCTGCTATCTTGAAACTTGAGTGTTGATTAAGTGGTTTTCAACTGTTACTATATTTTGAAACATAAAATGCCAGTCATCTGTTGTTGATCCTTTATGAGTTCCTTGAGGTTGTGTATTTACATAGTTTTAGTCTTAATCATTCATTGGAACTCATGTTATTGTTGTGTGTCTTTCTTTGCCTCGTTTGAACTTTGTGCTTGTTATTATTTCAAAAAGATATTTGTGGTTGATGATTAATGACACAAAACATATAAGGGAAATTATGCAAATCTTCTATAGCCAAATTAGGATAGATATAAATGTAATGATAGCTCATATTTTTTATAGGCACCGTCACGAATGCTTACTATTGTTTATGAGGTCATTGAAATTTTGTTATTTTGAATCTGAAAATGCTGTGTGAAGGATGATGAGTGGATAGAGACTATGGAGCTATGGGAAAGCAAGCATCTTTCTGTTGCTGATGTCATTTGTGAGCGGCTAGCATGCGGGTTGCATCTTCCCCTTGATTCATTCAAATGTCGGGTGAGTGACTTATGGCTCATTTTTAGGGAAAATTACTCATCATCAATGCTGCTCCATATTTGTAGCATTTACTTTTTCTTTTTTGAGAAATTTTAGCATTCTTTTAGGGAAATTAAGATTACATCTTCATTTCATGTTGTTGTCAAAAAACAAAAATACAATTAAGATTACATCTTTCCTTTCATGTTGTTGTCAAAAAACAAAAACAAAAATATAATGGTTTCTCTTTTTCTTTTCTGTCAGCGATTTAATCCACTGGTTTCTACTGGGATGAATCTTGAAGGAGAAAAAGAGGGCAAAATTTTGGAAATTCCACACTGGGATTATAATCTTCTTAGTGTCCAAGCAGGCCACAAATATGTGGGACTCAACCTTCGGTCCAAAAAGGACCAAAAGGTTGAGATCAACATACCTGCGGGCCATCTAGCCATCATTGCTGGCAAACAACTTGAACAACTCTCAGGAGGTAACATAATTGCTCCCAAACATGAATCTGTGCTGAGCAAGAACATCATGAAAGAGTTAGAGAAACATAAAGATAAAGAACATCGCAACATTAGTTCGTGGAGGATTACCTCCACCTTGTTTACACAACAAGCTTGAGACTTTCCTCCCAATGGAACCTAAGAAGAAGACGGAGTCAAACCTCAACTATCCAGCTGTGAAAAGAATGAGAAATGAGATGTTTACATATTGTTCTGCAACAAGCCTCCTCATTTGTTGCAAGTTTTGAGATTTGTTCCATTTAACTTTGCTGCTTAGCCTAAATTTGTCCATATAATGACTCGAAAGGTTTTGATAGTATTTGATAAGAATGATTGAGTGTTACTGATAACTTTGCTGCTTAGCCTAAATTTGTCCATATAACTTTGATTCCAATTTTGGTATTCATATGGTAGTGTTATACATTATGTGATGATTTCTACGGTTACATTATTTGTTGGCAAAATCACCAGTCCGAAGGTTCGTTCCAAATCAAGCTTTGGATAACTGACAGATTACATAATTAGACATCTATTTATTCATTGATGTTGTTTGCATAAGTTTAATAAACTACTTTAACTCTTTAAACTAAAATTTATTCAGATTACACATAAGTCGTTAGTAGGTTATTTAAGACGTATTCACGCTAATTCAAGTATTTTAGTTCAACTAATATGCATAAATCATTCTCCATTCTACTAAAATCAAACTCGCATCACTTAAGATCTATTAACCCTAATTCAATAATTGTTAAGTTAACTGAGATTCCGAAGATTCCTTAATTAACTACTCCATCCGTCCCATTTTATAAGATCCTCTTTGACTAAATGCACTATTTATATGTCTTGTTTTGATCATATTTTTCTAAAAGTATATAAATATAAACATTATCATATAAGATCTTGTTTGATTTGTTTCGATATATATATATTTTTTTTAAAAATATCAAATTTCTATAATTTTTACTAATAGAATTAAATATAATCGTAATCAAAAGTATGTATTGGCATACGTGCACTGGTCAAACGATTCTTATATTTTGGGACGAAGGGAGTACATACTTTCGTATGTTAAGACGTATTCACGCTAAAGCTTGAGTTAAAGCTTGCTCTATTCTAGAGATAGCTTTCATCATCCTAACCCTTGTAACCCTCCTAACCCTTTTAATCCTTCTAACCCTTATTTAAGGACAAATAATACTACATGGTAACCCTTAAGTCGTTATAATAAAATAAAATATGGATTAACACTAATTTAATATGGATTAAGGATAAATAATAAGTGATATTTTTTGCTTATAATATGAGAAGAGACAGTAGTTTTTATTTATTACCAAGTTATTGCTTTTTGTGTTTTTTCTGTTGTGACACTCTTGATGCATATAATATAAACAGAGTAGTCAATAGTCATAGGCAAGGTATAATTTGTGATCAAATAGGCTGCTGCTATCTTGAAATTTGAGTGTTGATTAAGTGGTTTTCAACTGTTACTATATTTTGAAACATAAAATGCCAATCATCTGTTGTTGATCCTTTATGAGTTCCTTGAGGGTGTGTATTTACATAGTTTTAGTCTTACTCATTCATTGGAACTCATGTTATTGTTGTGTGTCTTTCTTTGCGTCTTTTGAACTTTGTGCTTGTTATTATTTCAAAAAGATATTTGTGGTTGATGATTAATGACACAAAACATATAAGGGAAATTATGCAAATCTTCTATAGCCAAATTAGGATAGATATAAATGTAATGATAGCTCATATTTTTTATAGGCACTGTCACGAATGCTTAGTATTGTTTATGAGGTCATTGAAA
This sequence comes from Trifolium pratense, assembly GCF_020283565.1. NCBI lineage: Eukaryota > Viridiplantae > Streptophyta > Magnoliopsida > Fabales > Fabaceae > Trifolium > Trifolium pratense. The sequence goes on along the minus strand of NC_060063.1, from coordinate 26,864,733 downwards.
TTTTGTTATTTTGAATCTGAAAATGCTGTGTGAAGGATGATGAGTGGATAGAGACTATGGAGCTATGGGAAAGCAGGCTTCTTTCTGTTGCTGATGTCATTTGTGAGCGGCTGGCATGCGGGTTGCATCTTCCCCTTGATTCATTCATATGTCGGGTGAGTGACTTATGGCTCATTTTTAGGGAAAATTACTCATCATCAATGTTGCTCCATATTTGTAGCATTTACTTTTTCTTTTTTGAGAAATTTTAGCATTCTTTTAGGGAAATTAAGATTACATCTTCCTTTCATGTTGTTGTCAAAAAACAAAAATACAATTAAGATTACATCTTTCCTTTCATGTTGTTGTCAAAAAACAAAAACAAAAATATAACAGTTTCTCTTTTTCTTTTCTGTCAGCGATTTAATCCACTGGTTTCTACTGGGATGAATCTTGAAGGAGAAAAAGAGGGCAAAATTTTGGAAATTCCACACTGGGATTATAATCTTCTTAGTGTCCAAGCAGGCCACAAATATGTGGGACTCAACCTTTGGTCCAAAAAGGACCGAAAGGTTGAGATCAACATACCTGCGGGCCATCTAGCCATCATTGCTGGCAAACAACTTGAACAACTCTCAGGAGGTAAGATAATTGCTCCCAAACATGAATCTGTGCTGAGCAAGAACATCATGAAAGAGTTAGAGAAACATAAAGATAAAGAACATCGCAACATTAGTTCGTGGAGGATTACCTCCACCTTGTTTACACAACAAGCTTGAGACTTTCCTCCCAATGGAACCTAAGAAGAAGGCGGAGTCAAACCTCAACTATCCAGCTGTGAAAAGAATGAGAAATGAGATGTTTACATATTGTTCTGCAACAAGCCTCCTCATTTGTTGCAAGTTTTGAGATTTGTTCCATTTAACTTTGCTGCTTAGCCTAAATTTGTCCATATAATGACTCGAAAGGTTTTGATAGTATTTGATAAGAATGATTGAGTGTTACTGATAACTTTGCTGCTTAGCCTAAATTTGTCCATATAACTTTGATTCCAATTTTGGTATTCATATGGTAGTGTTATACATTATGTGATGATTTCTACGGTTACATTATTTGTTGGCAAAATCACCAGTCCGAAGGTTCGTTCCAAATCGAGCTTTGGATAACTGACAGATTACATAATTAGACATCTATTTATTCATTGATGTTGTTTGCATAAGTTTAATAAACTACTTTAACTCTTTAAACTAAAATTTATTCAGATTACACATAAGTCGTTAGTAGGTTATTTAAGACGTATTCACGCTAATTCAAGTATTTTAGTTCAACTAATATGCATAAATCATTCTCCATTCTACTAAAATCAAACTCGCATCACTTAAGATCTATTAACCCTAATTCAATAATTGTTAAGTTAACTGAGATTCCGAAGATTCCTTAATTAACTACTCCATCCGTCCCATTTTATAAGATCCTCTTTGACTAAATGCACTATTTATATGTCTTGTTTTGATCATATTTTTCTAAAAGTATATAAATATAAACATTATCATATAAGATCTTGTTTGATTTGTTTCGATATATATATATTTTTTTAAAAATATCAAATTTCTATAATTTTTACTAATAGAATTAAATATAATCGTAATCAAAAGTATGTATTGGCATACGTGCACTGGTCAAACGATTCTTATATTTTGGGACGAAGGGAGTACATACTTTCGTATGTTAAGACGTATTCACGCTAAAGCTTGAGTTAAAGCTTGCTCTATTCTAGAGATAGCTTTCATCATCCTAACCCTTGTAACCCTCCTAACCCTTTTAACCCTTCTAACCCTTATTTAAGGACAAATAATACTACATGGTAACCCTTAAGTCGTTATAATAAAATAAAATATGGATTAACACTAATTTAATATGGATTAAGGATAAATAATAAGTGATATTTTTTGCTTATAATATGAGAAGAGGCAGTAGTTTTTATTTATTACCAAGTTATTGCTTTTTGTATTTTTTCTGTTGTGACACTCTTGATGCATATAATATAAACAGAGTAGTCAATAGTCATAGGCAAGGTATAATTTGTGATCAAATAGGCTGCTGCTATCTTGAAATTTGAGTGTTGATTAAGTGGTTTTCAACTGTTACTATATTTTGAAACATAAAATGCCAATCATCTGTTGTTGATCCTTTATGAGTTCCTTGAGGGTGTGTATTTACATAGTTTTAGTCTTACTCATTCATTGGAACTCATGTTATTGTTGTGTGTCTTTCTTTGCGTCTTTTGAACTTTGTGCTTGTTATTATTTCTAAAAGATATTTGTGGTTGATGATTAATGACACAAAACATATAAGGGAAATTATGCAAATCTTCTATAGCCAAATTAGGATAGATATAAATGTAATGATAGCTCATATTTTTTATAGGCACTGTCACGATTGCTTACTATTGTTTATGAGGTCATTGAAATTTTGTTATTTTGAATCTGAAAATGCTGTGTGAAGGATGATGAGTGGATAGAGACTATGGAGCTATGGGAAAGCAGGCTTCTTTCTGTTGCTGATGTCATTTGTGAGCGGCTGGCATGCGGGTTGCATCTTCCCCTTGATTCATTCATATGTCGGGTGAGTGACTTATGGCTCATTTTTAGGGAAAATTACTCATCATCAATGTTGCTCCATATTTGTAGCATTTACTTTTTCTTTTTTGAGAAATTTTAGCATTCTTTTAGGGAAATTAAGATTACATCTTCCTTTCATGTTGTTGTCAAAAAACAAAAATACAATTAAGATTACATCTTTCCTTTCATGTTGTTGTCAAAAAACAAAAACAAAAATATAACGGTTTCTCTTTTTCTTTTCTGTCAGCGATTTAATCCACTGGTTTCTACTGGGATGAATCTTGAAGGAGAAAAAGAGGGCAAAATTTTGGAAATTCCACACTGGGATTATAATCTTCTTAGTGTCCAAGCAGGCCACAAATATGTGGGACTCAACCTTTGGTCCAAAAAGGACCAAAAGGTTGAGATCAACATACCTGCGGGCCATCTAGCCATCATTGCTGGCAAACAACTTGAACAACTCTCAGGAGGTAAGATAATTGCTCCCAAACATGAATCTGTGCTGAGCAAGAACATCATGAAAGAGTTAGAGAAACATAAAGATAAAGAACATCGCAACATTAGTTCGTGGAGGATTACCTCCACCTTGTTTACACAACAAGCTTGAGACTTTCCTCCCAATGGAACCTAAGAAGAAGGCGGAGTCAAACCTCAACTATCCAGCTGTGAAAAGAATGAGAAATGAGATGTTTACATATTGTTCTGCAACAAGCCTCCTCATTTGTTGCAAGTTTTGAGATTTGTTCCATTTAACTTTGCTGCTTAGCCTAAATTTGTCCATATAATGACTCGAAAGGTTTTGATAGTATTTGATAAGAATGATTGAGTGTTACTGATAACTTTGCTGCTTAGCCTAAATTTGTCCATATAACTTTGATTCCAATTTTGGTATTCATATGGTAGTGTTATACATTATGTGATGATTTCTACGGTTACATTATTTGTTGGCAAAATCACCAGTCCGAAGGTTCGTTCCAAATCGAGCTTTGGATAACTAACAGATTACATAATTAGACATCTATTTATTCATTGATGTTGTTTGCATAAGTTTAATAAACTACTTTAACTCTTTAAACTAAAATTTATACAGATTACACATAAGTCGTTAGTAGGTTATTTAAGACGTATTCACGCTAATTCAAGTATTTTAGTTCAACTAATATGCATAAATCATTCTCCATTCTACTAAAATCGAACTCGCATCACTTAAGATCTATTAACCCTAATTCAATAATTGTTAAGTTAACTGAGATTCCGAAGATTCCTTAATTAACTACTCCCTCCGTCCCATTTTATAAGATCCTCTTTGACTAAATGCACTATTTATATGTCTTGTTTTGATCATATTTTTCTAAAAGTATATAAATATAAACATTATCATATAAGATTTTGTTTGATTTGTTTCGATATAACCCACACAGTCCGAAGACAACGGGGCTCTGATACCAATTGTAACGCCCAAACCCATTATTTATATATTTCTTCCTTAGTAAAATCTTTTTCAAAATACGCAACGGAAAATCACATTTAATTTATTGAATGTCGGTTCGAGTATTACACTCCTCTACCAAAATAATACTAATGTTGTTAATTAGTAAAAATACTTGTTTATACAAATGTTAAATCAACTAATGTATTTATTAGCTATACAAAACAACCTAGATAAGGAGATTCTATATACATATAAAACCCCTTTTCCCGTGTCACAATCAGAGCAGAGCTTCACCGACGACTCGACATCGAATACCACAAAACCTGTAAATCTGGACCCCCAACGGTCCAGCACATAACACATAAAAGAGAGTTAGATAACATACTCAAATTATACAAGTGTAAGTAAATGGTACTTAAACACTTCTTCATAAAAACATGCATAATCATACATTATACATATACATCACCATCATTCATGCGTATTCATATATCATGCATATACTTCATTTATCACCTAATCAAACATCCACAAAATACACCAAACATATAGTTTCACGTCGTCTCGGACAATACCAAAACATCAACAAATACATTGTTCAGATTATGGTCATGACGGACCCTGCGTTGTTCATTTTATAGTCATGACGGACTCTGCTCCTCACATACGGATTAACAATCAACATTTACCAAGTATGTGTCAAACATCATTTATTATAAAATGCACACATAATCCCTAATGCAATCTAATGCTTCACATTCATGTTATGTCCTCTAGACACCTCTAATGCATGTGGTACCATCGTCTTTATCAGAGTATTTCACCTCCGATATCCGTCTTTATCAAACAAATATAGTTCGATATCCTTCTTTATTGGACAAGCCAATATCCCTAAATATTCATGATGCATGCACTCAAACTCATGAATATATTCATCAACAATTTTGGCATATAGCCCGTCAACAATAACGTGGAACACTATCCAACGTCCGTCTTTATTAAGATAATCAATACCTTAATATCCGTCTTTATTAGAATAACATAATTCTAATATCCTTCTTTATTAAGTTGATTAACACCTTAATATACTTCATTTATACTTCATACATGATTAACAATCGTTATAAGCATCAACAAGCATCAACAAGCATCAACAATCATGTAAGAATAAGACACTGATTGAAAATACATGCAAAGGAAGATAGCAGATGAAAAATTGGTGAAATCTGCAGCATTTCCGCCTGGGGCGGAAATATTTACGTTTGAGGCGCAAAAACATCTGAAAGGTTGGCTGCTCACTGCTCTTCCGTTTCAGGCGGAAATTATTGTGCCTGAGGCGGAAAAACATGCGTTTTCTACACAAAAACGCCCAAAAATCCCATTTTTCATGTTATAAATCCCAAAAGAGTTTGTATTCAAGTGCTACAAACATATCTAAACACAAAAGGACGGTTCATTTCACCGATCTACCATTTTTACTACGAAAAAGTAGAGATTTAACACTTTTACTCAAAACTCTCAAGAACACAAAGTTCTTGAGTTTAATCATCTATAAACTTCGTTTTTAACCATTAAATTCGTTCATTCATCATGTTAAAAGCAAGTTAAGCATGTTAAGAACCTTAGGGACGATTTCCATCAAGAAAATCCATTCACAACTAAAACGAAAATGGGGTGGAGGAAGTTCGGGTGAGGAGAAATCGACATTCTCCCCTTCCTCGAGTCACCCACGAATATGAAATCTACTCTCTTACCTGGATTCGAAGAAAACACGACGAAGATCTCGAATCCCTAGCTCTCCCCTTGCTCTAGCTCCCAAGCTCTCCTCTTCTTCCTCTCTTTCTCACAAGAACATGAGAAAAATGAAATGTTTCTCCCTTCCCCTAGGCCATATGGGCGCCCCTCACACACACAAGGCCCATTGGGCCTCAAGCCCAATTGGCTTGGCCCAATAACACGTTAACTCTCTCTCTACTCGCTTAATAACTAAAGTACTCGATAAATAACTCTAGTTATTAACTTAATTAAAATTCCACGTTAAATAAAATATTTTAACACATAAAAATAATAATATGAAAATTGGGTCGTTACAACTCTCCCCTACTTAAAGGATTTTCGCCCTCGAAAATTACGCTACTAAAACAACTCCGGATAACTCCTGTATCCGACCCTCCAATGAAACGTTCAAAACACTGCACATTACCAAGTTTGACAAAATTAATTTATCCCATCCAACACAATTTTTGTCTATTTATCAACAAGAGATCAAGGACGGCCAGTTCCTCAATTTGTCGATAAATATTCAACAATCATGATATCGGCACAAAACAGTCTTATCAAACCGCTAAAACGTCCACTCCGCACGAAACATCCATAGATTCATATTCTACGGTACTCACAACTCTACCCCAAAACAGGTACAACTAATCGAACACACTCCGAAAAGATACTCCCGTGGAATACTCCATAACTCCACAAATCCTATAAGTCTCTGATTCCCTCATGAATCACTTAACCGTGTTACATCACTTATTCATATTCGAATCTTATTCCAACTTATCACTCGATAATTCAATTCCAACAATCACTTGATGACCAACATTCTCAAACTCCATTGACACATGCTAAAAACTACCGTCTCTAACCGTCAAATTCCTTTTCTCACATTGAGTCGAATCCAATACGACTACTCTGTTCCCAAGTAATCTCTCAACCAATATTTGCATTCCTTAACGCAAACATTTTCCAATACCACTTCTCTTTAATCCCTTAGCAATTTGCTACTTCAAAATTAGGCTACCGCCTAAAATTGGTTCTCCAAACAATCATAACCTCTATCTCGTTGATTCCAAACGACATCTTCAATTTGCCCATAATCCATCTATCGATGTTCCTCATCATCTTGTATTGCAACAAGCACACTCTTCTCCGTTTATTCACTCATCGAATTAAATCCACAAAGCTCCAAATACTCGTCATACGATCTAATCCCATCCATTAAATTCTAATCAACCTTTGTCTTAGTATTCTTACTCATGACTCCTTGTCTAATCCCAATATGACATCTCTAGAAAATTTCCAAAATTCTCGTCCAAATACATTTTAAGTTATGCACCAAGTTACTACCGTTTCATCATCCATGATGAAACAATTTAAAATCCTTTACTTCATTGTCACCGATTACGACCATACTACATCAACATCCACGATGCATCTAACAAAACTAGTCTCTACCGACTCTTCCATTCCACAAATCCAAATTCCTTAGCAAATACTTACTCACTCTTATCTTGTGGGCACTATCAAATGCTCTCTGACACTTACCTTAGGCATCACCTTCAACTCCTTACTATATGTGCTCAAACACAACATCTACTCACATGTGCGATAATCCTTTTCGCAAATTCTCACTTAACACAAGTCACTTCCAACATTATCTCCCATTACTCATTCTCTGCTCGTTCTTCAACAGCTAACTTTCTTATTTCCAATCATTCTAAGACGTTACTACTCACTTAGCTTCATCTCAACCTCCAAGACTCTACGTTCTCATTCAACATCGACACAAATTGCCCTGTCATTATCCAAATCCAATTACCCTTTCTTCGGCAAGCCTCTCACAAAATCTTTCGAATTGTTATCCTACTTCCATCTTCGAATAAACTCGACTACTCATACAATCCTCACTTCCAACGATTCAACAAACATACCAATCCTATTATGATATTTCTCAATTCCATTCTCATCTACTTTAAAACCTACTTCCCTTCATCAATTAATTAACACCAACAGTTCACTAATCTTCACATCTCTTTCTCTAAGTTTCTCAAACCTCTTCTAGAAATCACCTCGCACACTAGACTTAGAACTCCGACTTGTTCAACCAATTCAACATACTACCATATGCACGACTCACGTAAAACTTCTTACTCCAACATCCGGTACAACATCCGATCCCCTTGGATGACAACTTACTTCAAAATCATCACCTCTCAAGAATCCTAATCACTTCCACTTCTACATATTCAACTTCTTCTAATCGAATAGGTACTTCAACTTCGCTCCACACAAACCATATATCCATACTTCTAGTGCAACACACGATCCTTGATCGTCCCGAATGCTCTTCATCTTACTTAACCAATCTCACTAACGCCTCACGGCGAAACACTTGGTCCGACAACTCCTCTTCTAATAGTTTCTCACAACTTGTTGCGCCCATTCATTCCACTTCGAACAACGTCGCCAATTCCTGAATATTCCGCTTCAAGAACATCTCTACTCATCTCATCTTCTCACGATCGAAACATCTCGGAGGGATATAACCTTCTCCCCCACTTATCTCAAAACCACCTACACTCTTCCACTAGAACTTCTGGTGCTCACACCTAACGGTTCTATCGTCTCTAAACATATTCTTCCCAAAAGAAGAAACTAGTATCGACATCGTTTACACGCATGTCGCATACAGGGGACAAAACCTAACCCACGATACCTAAACACTCACACAAAATCATGCAAGCATTCAAGTAACCTATACTTCCCTCACTTCTCAAAGTTAGGAAATCAAAACAACACAAGAAAAATGAACATTGCATAGCAATAATTCATATTCACATTAAATCAACTCAGAACAAGACGTCAACAAAATAAATTTCTTGTCTGGCTCCCTCGCTTAGCAAAAGCTAGCGAGCTCCCGGCGAGACAAGTCAAAAACATTCACAGGATTTAGCAAGACTTAGCGAGACTCAGCGAGGTTCATTCTTCGCCTAGCGAGCACATCCAAAAATCTGGGTGCTCTGCTACGGTTTTGAACTTACGCTCACTAAACTCTCGTTTTCTCGACTCACTAATCCACAAAATCCAAAACATCAAGCATATAACATCATTATAGACTTGAAAGCACAATTAGAATCATGCATCACAATTACAACATAGGATTATGAGATCTTCTTGTTTTTACTCATAAAATGCATAGCAATTCAAATGCCTAGTAATCATCTAGCACATGTTATAAACAAACATATAACAAACACATACCAGGACACATTAATATCCTACTCTTCTCACCATTTTGAAAATTAATTTTCACTCACCCAAAAGAAAATAACTCTATATTTTCATCAAAATCTTCAAGAAATAATATTAGTTTTTAAAATTATTTCAAATCATTACCACATGCAGTTTTATATCATGCCGGATCGTCACATGCAGTTTTACATCATGCCGGATCATCAACAATTAGCAAATAAGCATCAATCCATCAAGTTTAAACTACAAAAAGGTTAAACTCTACGCATATACAACTATTATAAACATAGGAGTATAGCACTCACACCATTAATCACAAAAAGAACGAATAATTAATCCAATTCACATCACTCATAGTTCCTAAATGAACAACATGAATGATTTCACAAAACAAACACAACAATATTGTTAGACAAACACGACTGACACACAACACTCACTTGGTCTGACTGCACAGATCTGCTCTGATCGACACATAACCCACACAGTCCGAAGACAACGGGGCTCTGATACCAATTGTAACGCCCAAACCCATTATTTATATATTTCTTCCTTAGTAAAATCTTTTTCAAAATACGCAACGGAAAATCACATTTAATTTATTGAATGTCGGTTCGAGTATTACACTCCTCTACCAAAATAATACTAATGTTGTTAATTAGTAAAAATACTTGTTTATACAAATGTTAAATCAACTAATGTATTTATTAGCTATACAAAACAACCTAGATAAGGAGATTCTATATACATATAAAACCCCTTTTCCCGTGTCACAATCAGAGCAGAGCTTCACCGACGACTCGACATCGAATACCACAAAACCTGTAAATCTGGACCCCCAACGGTCCAGCACATAACACATAAAAGAGAGTTAGATAACATACTCAAATTATACAAGTGTAAGTAAATGGTACTTAACCACTTCTTCATAAAAACATGCATAATCATACATTATACATATACATCACCATCATTCATGCGTATTCATATATCATGCATATACTTCATTTATCACCTAATCAAACATCCACAAAATACACCAAACATATAGTTTCACGTCGTCTCGGACAATACCAAAACATCAACAAATACATTGTTCAGATTATGGTCATGACGGACCCTGCGTTGTTCATTTTATAGTCATGACGGACTCTGCTCCTCACATACGGATTAACAATCAACATTTACCAAGTATGTGTCAAACATCATTTATTATAAAATGCACACATAATCCCTAATGCAATCTAATGCTTCACATTCATGTTATGTCCTCTAGACACCTCTAATGCATGTGGTACCATCGTCTTTATCAGAGTATTTCACCTCCGATATCCGTCTTTATCAAACAAATATAGTTCGATATCCTTCTTTATTGGACAAGCCAATATCCCTAAATATTCATGATGCATGCACTCAAACTCATGAATATATTCATCAACAATTTTGGCATATAGCCCGTCAACAATAACGTGGAACACTATCCAACGTCCGTCTTTATTAAGATAATCAATACCTTAATATCCGTCTTTATTAGAATAACATAATTCTAATATCCTTCTTTATTAAGTTGATTAACACCTTAATATACTTCATTTATACTTCATACATGATTAACAATCGTTATAAGCATCAACAAGCATCAACAAGCATCAACAATCATGTAAGAATAAGACACTGATTGAAAATACATGCAAAGGAAGATAGCAGATGAAAAATTGGTGAAATCTGCAGCATTTCCGCCTGGGGCGGAAATATTTACGTTTGAGGCGCAAAAACATCTGAAAGGTTGGCTGCTCACTGCTCTTCCGTTTCAGGCGGAAATTATTGTGCCTAAGGCGGAAAAACATGCGTTTTCTACACAAAAACGCCCAAAAATCCCATTTTTCATGTTATAAATCCCAAAAGAGTTTGTATTCAAGTGCTACAAACATATCTAAACACAAAAGGACGGTTCATTTCACCGATCTACCATTTTTACTACGAAAAAGTAGAGATTTAACACTTTTACTCAAAACTCTCAAGAACACAAAGTTCTTGAGTTTAATCATCTATAAACTTCGTTTTTAACCATTAAATTCGTTCATTCATCATGTTAAAAGCAAGTTAAGCATGTTAAGAACCTTAGGGACGATTTCCATCAAGAAAATCCATTCACAACTAAAACGAAAATGGGGTGGAGGAAGTTCGGGTGAGGAGAAATCGACATTCTCCCCTTCCTCGAGTCACCCACGAATATGAAATCTACTCTCTTACCTGGATTCGAAGAAAACACGACGAAGATCTCGAATCCCTAGCTCTCCCCTTGCTCTAGCTCCCAAGCTCTCCTCTTCTTCCTCTCTTTCTCACAAGAACATGAGAAAAATGAAATGTTTCTCCCTTCCCCTAGGCCATATGGGCGCCCCTCACACACACAAGGCCCATTGGGCCTCAAGCCCAATTGGCTTGGCCCAATAACACGTTAACTCTCTCTCTACTCGCTTAATAACTAAAGTACTCGATAAATAACTCTAGTTATTAACTTAATTAAAATTCCACGTTAAATAAAATATTTTAACACATAAAAATAATAATATGAAAATTGGGTCGTTACATACTCTGTTTATATTATATGCATCAAGAGTGTCACAACAGAAAAAACACAAAAAGCAATAACTTGGTAATAAATAAAAACTACTGCCTCTTCTCATATTATAAGCAAAAAATATCACTTATTATTTATCCTTAATCCATATTAAATTAGTGTTAATCCATATTTTATTTTATTATAACGACTTAAGGGTTATCATGTAGTATTATTTGTCCTTAAATAAGGGTTAGAAAGGTTAAAAGGGTTAGGAGGGTTACAAGGGTTAGGATGATGAAAGCTATCTCTAGAATAGAGCAAGCTTTAACCCAAGCTTTAGCGTGAATACGTCTTAACATACGAAAGTATGTACTCCCTTCGTCCCAAAATATAAGAATCGTTTGACCAGTGCACGTATGCCAATACATACTTTTGATTACGATTATATTTAATTCTATTAGTAAAAATTATAGAAATTTGATATTTTTAAATATATATATATATATATATATATATATATATATATATATATATATATATATATATGTATATATCGAAACAAATCAAACAAGATCTTATATGATAATGTTTATATTTATATACTTTTAGAAAAATATGATCAAAACAAGACATATAAATAGTGCATTTAGTCAAAGAGGATCTTATAAAATGGGACGGAGGGAGTAGTTAATTAAGGAATCTTCGGAATCTCAGTTAACTTAACAATTATTGAATTAGGGTTAATAGATCTTAAGTGATGCGAGTTCGATTTTAGTAGAATGGAGAATGATTTATGCATATTAGTTGAACTAAAATACTTGAATTAGTGTGAATACGTCTTAAATAACCTACTAACGACTTATGTGTAATATGTATAAATTTTAGTTTAAAGAGTTAAAGTAGTTTATTAAACTTATGCAAACAACATCAGTGAATTAATAGATGTCTAATTATGTAATCTGTCAGTTATCCAAAGCTCGATTTGGAACGAACCTTCGGACTGGTGATTTTGCCAACAAATAATGTAACAGTAGAAATCATCACATAATGTATAAAACTACCATATGAATACCAAAATTGGAATCAAAGTTATATGGAAAAATTTAGGCTAAGCAGCAAAGTTATCAGTAACACTCAATCATTCTTATCAAATACTATCAAAACCTTTCGAGTCATTATATGGACAAATTTAGGCTAAGCAGCAAAGTTAAATGGAACAAATCTCAAAACTTGCAACAAATGAGGAGGCTTGTTGCAGAACAATATGTAAACATCTCATTTCTCATTTCTCATTCTTTTCACAGCTGGATAGTTGAGGTTTGACTCCGCCTTCTTCTTAGGTTCCACTGGGAGGAAAGTCTCAAGCTTGTTGTGTAAACAAGGTGGAGGTAATCCTCCACGAACTAATGTTCCGATGTTCTTTATCTTTATGTTTCTCTAACTCTTTCATGATGTTCTTGCTCAGCACAGATTCATGTTTGGGAGCAATTATCTTACCTCCTGAGAGTTGTTCAAGTTGTTTGCCAGCAATGATGGCTAGATGGCCCGCATGTATGTTGATCTCAACCTTTTGGTCCTTTTTGGACCAAAGGTTGAGTCCCACATATTTGTGGCCTGCTTGGACACTAAGAAGATTATAATCCCAGTGTGGAATTTGCAAAATTTTGCCCTCTTTTTCTCCTTCAAGATTCATCCCAGTAGAAACTAGTGGATTAAATCGCTGACAGAAAAGAAAAAGAGAAACCGTTATATTTTTGTTTTTGTTTTTTGACAACAACATGCAAGGAAAGATGTAATCTTAACTGTATTTTTGTTTTTTGACAACAACATGAAAGGAAGATGTAATCTTAATTTCCCTAAAAGAATGCTAAAATTTCTCAAAAAAGAAAAAGTAAATGCTATAAATATGGAGCAGCATTGATGATGAGTAATTTTCCCTAAAAATGAGCCATAAGTCACTCACCCGACATCTGAATGAATCAAGGGGAAGATGCAACCCACATGCCAGCCGCTCACAAATGACATCAGCAACAGAAAGAAGCCTGCTTTCCCATAGCTCCATAGTCTCTATCCACTCATCATCCTTCACACAGCATTTTCAGATTCAAAATAACAAAATTTCAATGACCTCATAAACAATAGTAAGCATTCGTGACAGTGCCTATAAAAAATATGAGCTATCATTACATTTATATCTATCCTAATTTGGCTATAGAAGATTTGCATAATTTCCCTTATATGTTTTGTGTCATTAATCATCAACCACAAATATCTTTTTGAAATAATAACAAGCACAAAGTTCAAAAGACGCAAAGAAAGACACACAACAATAACATGAGTTCCAATGAATGAGTAAGACTAAAACTATGTAAATACACACCCTCAAGGAACTCATAAAGGATCAACAATAGATGATTGGCATTTTATGTTTCAAAATATAGTAACAGTTGAAAACCACTTAATCAACACTCAAATTTCAAGATAGCAGCAGCCTATTTGATCACAAATTATACCTTGCCTATGACTATTGACTACTCTGTTTATATTATATGCATCAAGAGTGTCACAACAGAAAAAACACAAAAAGCAATAACTTGGTAATAAATAAAAACTACTGCCTCTTCTCATATTATAAGCAAAAAATATCACTTATTATTTATCCTTAATCCATATTAAATTAGTGTTAATCCATATTTTATTTTATTATAACGACTTAAGGGTTATCATGTAGTATTATTTGTCCTTAAATAAGGGTTAGAAAGGTTAAAAGGGTTAGGAGGGTTACAAGGGTTAGGATGATGAAAGCTATCTCTAGAATAGAGCAAGCTTTAACCCAAGCTTTAGCGTGAATACGTCTTAACATACGAAAGTATGTACTCCCTTCGTCCCAAAATATAAGAATCGTTTGACCAGTGCACGTATGCCAATACATACTTTTGATTACGATTATATTTAATTCTATTAGTAAAAATTATAGAAATTTGATATTTTTAAATATATATATATATATATATATATATATATATATATATATATATATATATATATATATCGAAACAAATCAAACAAGATCTTATATGATAATGTTTATATTTATATACTTTTAGAAAAATATGATCAAAACAAGACATATAAATAGTGCATTTAGTCAAGAGAGGATCTTATAAAATGGGACGGAGGGAGTAGTTAATTAAGGAATCTTCGGAATCTCAGTTAACTTAACAATTATTGAATTAGGGTTAATAGATCTTAAGTGATGCGAGTTCGATTTTAGTAGAATGGAGAATGATTTATGCATATTAGTTGAACTAAAATACTTGAATTAGTGTGAATACGTCTTAAATAACCTACTAACGACTTATGTGTAATATGTATAAATTTTAGTTTAAAGAGTTAAAGTAGTTTATTAAACTTATGCAAACAACATCAGTGAATTAATAGATGTCTAATTATGTAATCTGTCAGTTATCCAAAGCTCGATTTGGAACGAACCTTCGGACTGGTGATTTTGCCAACAAATAATGTAACAGTAGAAATCATCACATAATGTATAAAACTAGCATATGAATACCAAAATTGGAATCAAAGTTATATGGAAAAATTTAGGCTAAGCAGCAAAGTTATCAGTAACACTCAATCATTCTTATCAAATACTATCAAAACCTTTCGAGTCATTATATGGACAAATTTAGGCTAAGCAGCAAAGTTAAATGGAACAAATCTCAAAACTTGCAACAAATGAGGAGGCTTGTTGCAGAACAATATGTAAACATCTCATTTCTCATTTCTCATTCTTTTCACAGCTGGATAGTTGAGGTTTGACTCCGCCTTCTTCTTAGGTTCCACTGGGAGGAAAGTCTCAAGCTTGTTGTGTAAACAAGGTGGAGGTAATCCTCCACGAACTAATGTTCCGATGTTCTTTATCTTTATGTTTCTCTAACTCTTTCATGATGTTCTTGCTCAGCACAGATTCATGTTTGGGAGCAATTATCTTACCTCCTGAGAGTTGTTCAAGTTGTTTGCCAGCAATGATGGCTAGATGGCCCGCATGTATGTTGATCTCAACCTTTTGGTCCTTTTTGGACCAAAGGTTGAGTCCCACATATTTGTGGCCTGCTTGGACACTAAGAAGATTATAATCCCAGTGTGGAATTTGCAAAATTTTGCCCTCTTTTTCTCCTTCAAGATTCATCCCAGTAGAAACTAGTGGATTAAATCGCTGACAGAAAAGAAAAAGAGAAACCGTTATATTTTTGTTTTTGTTTTTTGACAACAACATGCAAGGAAAGATGTAATCTTAACTGTATTTTTGTTTTTTGACAACAACATGAAAGGAAGATGTAATCTTAATTTCCCTAAAAGAATGCTAAAATTTCTCAAAAAAGAAAAAGTAAATGCTATAAATATGGAGCAGCATTGATGATGAGTAATTTTCCCTAAAAATGAGCCATAAGTCACTCACCCGACATCTGAATGAATCAAGGGGAAGATGCAACCCACATGCCAGCCGCTCACAAATGACATCAGCAACAGAAAGAAGCCTGCTTTCCCATAGCTCCATAGTCTCTATCCACTCATCATCCTTCACACAGCATTTTCAGATTCAAAATAACAAAATTTCAATGACCTCATAAACAATAGTAAGCATTCGTGACAGTGCCTATAAAAAATATGAGCTATCATTACATTTATATCTATCCTAATTTGGCTATAGAAGATTTGCATAATTTCCCTTATATGTTTTGTGTCATTAATCATCAACCACAAATATCTTTTTGAAATAATAACAAGCACAAAGTTCAAAAGACGCAAAGAAAGACACACAACAATAACATGAGTTCCAATGAATGAGTAAGACTAAAACTATGTAAATACACACCCTCAAGGAACTCATAAAGGATCAACAATAGATGATTGGCATTTTATGTTTCAAAATATAGTAATAGTTGAAAACCACTTAATCAACACTCAAATTTCAAGATAGCAGCAGCCTATTTGATCACAAATTATACCTTGCCTATGACTATTGACTACTCTGTTTATATTATATGCATCAAGAGTGTCACAACAGAAAAACACAAAAAGCAATAACTTGGTAATAAATAAAAACTACTGCCTCTTCTCATATTATAAGCAAAAAATATCACTTATTATTTATCCTTAATCCATATTAAATTAGTGTTAATCCATATTTTATTTTATTATAACGACTTAAGGGTTACCATGTAGTATTATTTGTCCTTAAATAAGGGTTAGAAGGGTTAAAAGGGTTAGGAGGGTTACAAGGGTTAGGATGATGAAAGCTATCTCTAGAATAGAGCAAGCTTTAACTCAAGCTTTAGCGTGAATACGTCTTAACATACGAAAGTATGTACTCCCTTCGTCCCAAAATATAAGAATCGTTTGACTAGTGCAAGTATGCCAATTCATACTTTTGATTACGATTATATTTAATTCTATTAGTAAAAATTATAAAAATTTGATATTTTTAAATATATATATATATATATATATATATATATATATATATATATATATATATATCGAAACAAATCAAACAAGATCTTATATGATAATGTTTATATTTATATACTTTTAGAAAAATATGATCAAAACAAGACATATAAATAGTGCATTTAGTCAAAGAGGATCTTATAAAATGGGACGGAGGGAGTAGTTAATTGAGGAATCTTCGGAATCTCAGTTAACTTAACAATTATTGAATTAGGGTTAATAGATCTTAAGTGATGCGTGTTCGATTTTAGTAGAATGGAGAATGATTTATGCATATTAGTTGAACTAAAATACTTGAATTAGCGTGAATACATCTTAAATAACCTACTAACGACTTATGTGTAATCTGTATAAATTTTAGTTTAAAGAGTTAAAGTAGTTTATTAAACTTATGCAAACAACATCAATGAATAAATAGATGTCTAATTATGTAATCTGTCAGTTATCCAAAGCTCGATTTGGAACGAACCTTCGGACTGGTGATTTTGCCAACAAATAATGTAACCGTAGAAATCATCACATAATGTATAACACTACCATATGAATACCAAAATTGGAATCAGAGTTATATGGACAAATTTAGGCTAAGCAGCAAAGTTATCAGTAACACTCAATCATTCTTATCAAATACTATCAAAACCTTTCGAGTCATTATATGGACAAATTTAGGCTAAGCAGCAAAGTTAAATGGAACAAATCTCAAAACTTGCAACAAATGAGAAGGCTTGTTGCAGAACAATATGTAAACATCTCATTTCTCATTTCTCATTCTTTTCACAGCTGGATAGT
Source organism: Trifolium pratense (assembly GCF_020283565.1). Classification (NCBI taxonomy): domain Eukaryota; kingdom Viridiplantae; phylum Streptophyta; class Magnoliopsida; order Fabales; family Fabaceae; genus Trifolium; species Trifolium pratense. The sequence goes on along the minus strand of NC_060063.1, from coordinate 26,846,804 downwards.
TGAGGTTTGACTCCGCCTTCTTCTTAGGTTCCATTGGGAGGAAAGTCTCAAGCTTGTTGTGTAAACAAGGTGGAGGTAATCCTCCACGAACTAATGTTGCGATGTTCTTTATCTTTATGTTTCTCTAACTTTTTCGTGATGTTCTTGCTCAGCACAGATTCATGTTTGGGTGCAATTATCTTACCTCCTGAGAGTTGTTCAAGTTGTTTGCCAGCAATGATGGCTAGATGGCCCGCAGGTATGTTGATCTCAACCTTTTGGTCCTTTTTGGACCAAAGGTTGAGTCCCACATATTTGTGGCCTGCTTGGACACTAAGAAGATTATAATCCCAGTGTGGAATTTCCAAAATTTTGCCCTCTTTTTCTCCTTCAAGATTCATCCCAGTAGAAACTAGTGGATTAAATCGCTGACAGAAAAGAAAAAGAGAAACCGTTATATTTTTGTTTTTGTTTTTTGACAACAACATGAAAGGAAAGATGTAATCTTAATTGTATTTTTGTTTTTTGACAACAACATGAAAGGAAGATGTAATCTTAATTTCCCTAAAAGAATGCTAAAATTTCTAAAAAAAGAAAAAGTAAATGCTACAAATATGGAGCAGCATTGATGATGAGTAATTTTCCCTAAAAATGAGCCATAAGTCACTCACCCGACATCTTAATGAATCAAGGGGAAGATGCAACCCGCATGCCAGCCGCTCACAAATGACATCAGCAACAGAAAGAAGCCTGCTTTCCCATAGCTCCATAGTCTCTATCCACTCATCATCCTTCACACAACATTTTCAGATTCAAAATAACAAAATTTCAATGACCTCATAAACAATAGTAAGCATTCGTGACAGTGCCTATAAAAAATATGAGCTATCATTACATTTATATCTATCCGAATTTGGCTATAGAAGATTTGCATAATTTCCCTTATATGTTTTGTGTCATTAATCATCAACCACAAATATCTTTTTGAAATAATAACAAGCACAAAGTTCAAAAGACGCAAAGAAAGACACACAACTATAACATGAGTTCCAATGAATGAGTAAGACTAAAACTATGTAAATACACACCCTCAAGGAACTCATAAAGGATCAACAACAGATGATTGGCATTTTATGTTTCAAAATATAGTAACAGTTGAAAACCACTTAATCAACACTCAAATTTCAAGATAGCAGCAGCCTATTTGATCACAAATTATACCTTGCCTATGACTATTGACTACTCTGTTTATATTATATGCATCAAGAGTGTCACAATAGAAAAAACACAAAAAGCAATAACTTGGTAATAAATAAAAACTACCGCCTCTTCTCATATTATAAGCAAAAAATATCACTTATTATTTATCCTTAATCCATATTAAATTAGTGTTAATCCATATTTTATTTTATTATAACGACTTAAGGGTTACCATGTAGTATTATTTGTCCTTAAATAAGGGTTAGAAGGGTTAAAAGGGTTAGGAGGGTTACAAGGGTTAGGATGATGAAAGCTATCTCTAGAATAGAGCAAGCTTTAACTCAAGCTTTAGCGTGAATACGTCTTAACATACGAAAGTATGTACTCCCTTCGTCCCAAAATATAAGAATCGTTTGACTAGTGCAAGTATGCCAATTCATACTTTTGATTACGATTATATTTAATTCTATTAGTAAAAATTATAGAAATTTGATATTTTTAAATATATATATATATATATATATATATATATATATATATATATATATATATATATATATATATATCGAAACAAATCAAACAAGATCTTATATGATAATGTTTATATTTATATACTTTTAGAAAAATATGATCAAAACAGACATATAAATAGTGCATTTAGTCAAAGAGGATCTTATAAAATGGGACGGAGGGAGTAGTTAATTGAGGAATCTTCGGAATCTCAGTTAACTTAACAATTATTGAATTAGGGTTAATAGATCTTAAGTGATGCGTGTTCGATTTTAGTAGAATGGAGAATGATTTATGCATATTAGTTGAACTAAAATACTTGAATTAGCGTGAATACATCTTAAATAACCTACTAACGACTTATGTGTAATCTGTATAAATTTTAGTTTAAAGAGTTAAAGTAGTTTATTAAACTTATGCAAACAACATCAATGAATAAATAGATGTCTAATTATGTAATCTGTCAGTTATCCAAAGCTCGATTTGGAACGAACCTTCGGACTGGTGATTTTGCCAACAAATAATGTAACCGTAGAAATCATCACATAATGTATAACACTACCATATGAATACCAAAATTGGAATCAGAGTTATATGGACAAATTTAGGCTAAGCAGCAAAGTTATCAGTAACACTCAATCATTCTTATCAAATACTATCAAAACCTTTCGAGTCATTATATGGACAAATTTAGGCTAAGCAGCAAAGTTAAATGGAACAAATCTCAAAACTTGCAACAAATGAGAAGGCTTGTTGCAGAACAATATGTAAACATCTCATTTCTCATTTCTCATTCTTTTCACAGCTGGATAGTTGAGGTTTGACTCCGCCTTCTTCTTAGGTTCCATTGGGAGGAAAGTCTCAAGCTTGTTGTGTAAACAAGGTGGAGGTAATCCTCCACGAACTAATGTTGCGATGTTCTTTATCTTTATGTTTCTCTAACTCTTTCGTGATGTTCTTGCTCAGCACAGATTCATGTTTGGGTGCAATTATCTTACCTCCTGAGAGTTGTTCAAGTTGTTTGCCAGCAATGATGGCTAGATGGCCCGCAGGTATGTTGATCTCAACCTTTTGGTCCTTTTTGGACCAAAGGTTGAGTCCCACATATTTGTGGCCTGCTTGGACACTAAGAAGATTATAATCCCAGTGTGGAATTTCCAAAATTTTGCCCTCTTTTTCTCCTTCAAGATTCATCCCAGTAGAAACTAGTGGATTAAATCGCTGACAGAAAAGAAAAAGAGAAACCGTTATATTTTTGTTTTTGTTTTTTGACAACAACATGAAAGGAAAGATGTAATCTTAATTGTATTTTTGTTTTTTGACAACAACATGAAAGGAAGATGTAATCTTAATTTCCCTAAAAGAATGCTAAAATTTCTAAAAAAAGAAAAAGTAAATGCTACAAATATGGAGCAGCATTGATGATGAGTAATTTTCCCTAAAAATGAGCCATAAGTCACTCACCCGACATCTTAATGAATCAAGGGGAAGATGCAACCCGCATGCCAGCCGCTCACAAATGACATCAGCAACAGAAAGAAGCCTGCTTTCCCATAGCTCCATAGTCTCTATCCACTCATCATCCTTCACACAACATTTTCAGATTCAAAATAACAAAATTTCAATGACCTCATAAACAATAGTAAGCATTCGTGACAGTGCCTATAAAAAATATGAGCTATCATTACATTTATATCTATCCGAATTTGGCTATAGAAGATTTGCATAATTTCCCTTATATGTTTTGTGTCATTAATCATCAACCACAAATATCTTTTTGAAATAATAACAAGCACAAAGTTCAAAAGACGCAAAGAAAGACACACAACTATAACATGAGTTCCAATGAATGAGTAAGACTAAAACTATGTAAATACACACCCTCAAGGAACTCATAAAGGATCAACAACAGATGATTGGCATTTTATGTTTCAAAATATAGTAACAGTTGAAAACCACTTAATCAACACTCAAATTTCAAGATAGCAGCAGCCTATTTGATCACAAATTATACCTTGCCTATGACTATTGACTACTCTGTTTATATTATATGCATCAAGAGTGTCACAATAGAAAAAACACAAAAAGCAATAACTTGGTAATAAATAAAAACTACCGCCTCTTCTCATATTATAAGCAAAAAATATCACTTATTATTTATCCTTAATCCATATTAAATTAGTGTTAATCCATATTTTATTTTATTATAACGACTTAAGGGTTACCATGTAGTATTATTTGTCCTTAAATAAGGGTTAGAAGGGTTAAAAGGGTTAGGAGGGTTACAAGGGTTAGGATGATGAAAGCTATCTCTAGAATAGAGCAAGCTTTAACTCAAGCTTTAGCGTGAATACGTCTTAACATACGAAAGTATGTACTCCCTTCGTCCCAAAATATAAGAATCGTTTGACTAATGCAAGTATGCCAATACATACTTTTGATTACGATTATATTTAATTCTATTAGTAAAAATTATAGAAATTTGATATTTTTAAATATATATATATATATATATATATATATATATATATATATATATATATATATATATCTCGAAACAAATCAAACAAGATCTTATATGATAATGTTTATATTTATATACTTTTAGAAAAATATGATCAAAACAAGACATATAAATAGTGCATTTAGTCAAAGAGGATCTTATAAAATGGGACGGAGGGAGTAGTTAATTAAGGAATCTTCGGAATCTCAGTTAACTTAACAATTATTGAATTAGGGTTAATAGATCTTAAGTGATGCGAGTTCGATTTTAGTAGAATGGAGAATGATTTATGCATATTAGTTGAACTAAAATACTTGAATTAGCGTGAATACGTCTTAAATAACCTACTAACGACTTATGTGTAATCTGTATAAATTTTAGTTTAAAGAGTTAAAGTAGTTTATTAAACTTATGCAAACAACATCAATGAATAAATAGATGTCTAATTATGTAATCTACTTTAACATAAGTTTAATAAACTACTTATGCATAAGTTTAATAAACTACTTTAACTCTTTAAACTAAAATTTATACATATTACACATAAGTCGTTAGTAGGTTATTTAAGACGTATTCACGCTAATTCAAGTATTTTAGTTCAACTAATATGCATAAATCATTCTCCATTCTACTAAAATCGAACTCGCATCACTTAAGATCTATTAACCCTAATTCAATAATTGTTAAGTTAACTGAGATTCCGAAGATTCCTTAATTAACTACTCCCTCCGTCCCATTTTATAAGATCCTCTTTGACTAAATGCACTATTTATATGTCATGTTTTGATCATATTTTTCTAAAAGTATATAAATATAAACATTATCATATAAGATCTTGTTTGATTTGTTTCGATATATATATATATATATATATATATATATATATATATATATATATATATATATATATATATATATATATATATATATTTAAAAATATCAAATTTCTATAATTTTTACTAATAGAATTAAATATAATCGTAATCAAAAGTATGTATTGGCATACGTGCACTGGTCAAACGATTCTTATATTTTGGGACGAAGGGAGTACATACTTTCGTATGTTAAGACGTATTCACGCTAAAGCTTGGGTTAAAGCTTGCTCTATTCTAGAGATAGCTTTCATCATCCTAACCCTTGTAACCCTCCTAACCCTTTTAACCCTTCTAACCCTTATTTAAGGACAAATAATACTACATGATAACCCTTAAGTCGTTATAATAAAATAAAATATGGATTAACACTAATTTAATATGGATTAAGGATAAATAATAAGTGATATTTTTTGCTTATAATATGAGAAGAGGCAGTAGTTTTTATTTATTACCAAGTTATTGCTTTTTGTGTTTTTTCTGTTGTGACACTCTTGATGCATATAATATAAACAGAGTAGTCAATAGTCATAGGCAAGGTATAATTTGTGATCAAATAGGCTGCTGCTATCTTGAAATTTGAGTGTTGATTAAGTGGTTTTCAACTGTTACTATATTTTGAAACATAAAATGCCAATCATATGTTGTTGATCCTTTATGAGTTCCTTGAGGGTGTGTATTTACATAGTTTTAGTCTTACTCATTCATTGGAACTCATGTTATTGTTGTGTGTCTTTCTTTGCGTCTTTTGAACTTTGTGCTTGTTATTATTTCAAAAAGATATTTGTGGTTGATGATTAATGACACAAAACATATAAGGGAAATTATGCAAATCTTCTATAGCCAAATTAGGATAGATATAAATGTAATGATAGCTCATATTTTTTATAGGCACTGTCACGAATGCTTACTATTGTTTATGAGGTCATTGAAATTTTGTTATTTTGAATCTGAAAATGATGTGTGAAGGATGATGAGTGGATAGAGACTATGGAGCTATGGGAAAGCAGGCTTCTTTCTGTTGCTGATGTCATTTGTGAGCGGCTGGCATGCGGGTTGCATCTTCCCCTTGATTCATTCAGATGTCGGGTGAGTGACTTATGGCTCATTTTTAGGGAAAATTACTCATCATCAATGCTGCTCCATATTTGTAGCATTTACTTTTTCTTTTTTGAGAAATTTTAGCATTCTTTTAGGGAAATTAAGATTACATCTTCCTTTCATGTTGTTGTCAAAAAACAAAAATACAATTAAGATTACATCTTTCCTTTCATGTTGTTGTCAAAAAACAAAAACAAAAATATAACGGTTTCTCTTTTTCTTTTCTGTCAGCGATTTAATCCACTGGTTTCTACTGGGATGAATCTTGAAGGAGAAAAAGAGGGCAAAATTTTGGAAATTCCACACTGGGATTATAATCTTCTTAGTGTCCAAGAAGGCCACAAATATGTGGGACTCAACCTTTGGTCCAAAAAGGACCAAAAGGTTGAGATCAACATACATGCGGGCCATCTAGCCATCATTGCTGGCAAACAACTTGAACAACTCTTAGGAGGTAAGATAATTGCTCCCAAACATGAATCTGTGCTGAGCAAGAACATCATGAAAGAGTTAGAGAAACATAAAGATAAAGAACATCGCAACATTAGTTCGTGGAGGATTACCTCCACCTTGTTTACACAACAAGCTTGAGACTTTCCTCCCAATGGAACCTAAGAAGAAGGCGGAGTCAAACCTCAACTATCCAGCTGTGAAAAGAATGAGAAATGAGATGTTTACATATTGTTCTGCAACAAGCCTCCTCATTTGTTGCAAGTTTTGAGATTTGTTCCATTTAACTTTGCTGCTTAGCCTAAATTTGTCCATATAATGACTCGAAAGGTTTTGATAGTATTTGATAAGAATGATTGAGTGTTACTGATAACTTTGTTGCTTAGCCTAAATTTTTCCATATAACTTTGATTCCAATTTTGGTATTCATATGGTAGTTTTATACATTATGTGATGATTTCTACTGTTACATTATTTGTTGGCAAAATCACCAGTCCGAAGGTTCGTTCCAAATCGAGCTTTGGATAACTGACAGATTACATAATTAGACATCTATTTATTCATTGATGTTGTTTGCATAAGTTTAATAAACTACTTTAACTCTTTAAACTAAAATTTATACATATTACACATAAGTCGTTAGTAGGTTATTTAAGACGTATTCACGCTAATTCAAGTATTTTAGTTCAACTAATATGCATAAATCATTCTCCATTCTACTAAAATCGAAATCGCATCACTTAAGATCTATTAACCCTAATTTAATAATTGTTAAGTTAACTGAGATTCCGAAGATTCCTTAATTAACTACTCCCTCCGTCCCATTTTATAAGATCCTCTTTGACTAAATGCACCATTTATATGTCTTGTTTTGATCATATTTTTCTAAAAGTATATAAATATAAACATTATCATATAAGATCTTGTTTGATTTGTTTCGATATATATATATATATATATATATATATATATATATATATATATATATATATTTTTTTTTTAAAATATCAAATTTCTATAATTTTTACTAATAGAATTAAATATAATCGTAATCAAAAGTATGTATTGGCATACGTGCACTGGTCAAACGATTCTTATATTTTGGGACGAAGGGAGTACATACTTTCGTATGTTAAGACGTATTCACGCTAAAGCTTGGGTTAAAGCTGGCTCTATTCTAGAGATAGCTTTCATCATCCTAACCCTTGTAACCCTCTGTCGCGGCGCGAAAAATACCTCGAGTGTGAACACTCGAAAATCAACAGAGTCGCCACCGAATTTTATTTATCCCAGAGAAGGGAAAGGAAAATATCGAGAAAACCTTGAGGGGTAGAGAAAAAAGGGTTCGGGAGTTGGTTATGCGAGGGGAAGGTATTAGCACCCCTCACATCCGTTGTACTCAACGGGAACCTTTTAGAGGGAAATGTTTGTTTGCTTTAATGTGTTTTTTAATGTTTGCTTGATTACTCGTTTCTTGCTTCATCGATAGAAAAAGTTTATTTTTATTATTATTTATGTGATTATATATGCGGGGAAAAAGGTTTGTTTTTTATTATTGTGCCCGACAAGATGTTGAATCCTGCTCCTACGTATTCCCAGGTGCAATGGGAAAATCAGGGTTTCGTAGTTCAGGGGTAAAAATGTTTGTGGGTTGGTTGCTTTTAGACGCATGACGTCTAAGTCGCATTCTCGTATTAAACGCTGCTTGTATGCTCGCACTTCGGAGGCTTAAGCGTGGTTTGTATTACGGAGAATGGACGAAAACGTCACCCGTTTTGTGAAGAGGGTTTTACTTTTACTGCGCGCGAGGGCAGTGAAAAAGGTTTGAGTGTGTTGAGTTGATTTTATGAGTTTTTGTGAAAATGTTTGAGAATGAGGATGGTCCGAGACGCGAGTCATACGTCAGGGCCTCGGAACCATCCGGGTAGAGAAAGTCATACGGCAGTCCCTTCCTTTTTCATCCTTTTAATCTTAAGTCATTTTAGTTTGATTTAACGAAATCAAAAGAAAAGATTAAGAGATATTTTTTAGGTGTTTTAAGGTTTGAAAATGAGAATGGTCCAAGACACGAGTCATACGTCAGGGTCTCGGAACCATTCGGGTAGAGAAAGTCATACGTCAGTCCCTTCCTTTTTCATTCTATTTTATTGAGTGCTTTCAAATTCGAGCAAGATAAAAGAGAAACGAAACAAGCAAACAAAGTATAGACAATATATACAGTAACTGAAGCTTTTGCTAATCTTATCGACTTTGCTTAATCGTATTCATTTCAAAGGAGAAAAGTTGAATTTTGGGGTTTTTAAAGTAACGAAATGTTTTTTGAAAAATAATCAAATAAAATTCTCATCAAAATAAAGCAACCAAAATAAAACAAATAACCTAAGAAGGTCTCTTATGTTAGTGCAAAAATTTGACTCAAAAGCTTAAATAAGCATTTGTTCAAATAAGCACTTTTTCTATAAGCTAAAAAGCAAATAAGCAAATAAAATGACTTATAACAATAAGCCAACAAAAATCTGTGATCTAAAAAGATCATTTATTTGTTAGTGCAAACACTTGACTCAAAAGCTTAGATAAACATCTGTTCAAATAAGCACTTTTTCTACAAAACAACTTAAATAATCACTTACTTAAAAAAAAAGTGTTTTCATTAATCAAATAATTATCTACTAACTCAAAAAAATATTTTCAAAAGAAAAAGTACTTATTTAAATAAGCCCTTATGTGAATAAGCACTTATTTAAATAAGCACTTAAGTGAATAAGCACTTAAAAATAAACAAACAAACTGGGGGCGCAAACTGGGTCTGGGGGTGAAGCAATAGCAATCTGCAACACCAAAGCCTAGCCCAGTTCGTCCAAAAAAACGGCAAACAGAACAAAAATGAACATGGTGCAGCGCGAGGAAATAGGTGCACGGTAGGCTTCCTGGATCTGGGCCCTTTGATTTGATCAAATGGCTTGGATTTAAAAAAATCCTCTAACAGATCTCGGCCTTACAATAGATCCAACAGTTGTGTTTTAAAATAAGAATGAACCAATCACGGGATGACACGTGGTCATCCCTAACCTTCACCTTCTTCTTCGTGAAGAACAGAAACAGAACGGCCATGGGAGAGCTTCATGAAGCTCGGCCAACAACAACACAATCAAAACTTCATCAAAATTTACGAAATAAAATCCGGTTTCACTCGATTTTCCTCACTGATCATGAATATAAACTCATAATTTACAAAAGATGCAAATATTTTAAGAAAACAAATCAAACTTTAAATCCCCCAAAAAATGAAAACTCGTATTTGAACAAATTAAGCAAAACAAATGGTTTGAAAAGCTTCAGTGAAGGTTCATGAGTAAAAAACGTTTAGAAACTAACTTGTTTTGAAGCTTGCTTAGATGAGTTAGAACTCACTCTTTTCTTTGCAATTTTGGAGTTTGAGTAAGCTTCTCTCAACGGTTTTCCTTCGTTTTTTCCTTGTGTGTTTCGCTACTGGTATGTGTTAGAAGGGATTAGTGAAAGAAAATTGAAGTTTAGAAGGTGTTTGGTGTGATTTCGAAAAATGAAAAAAGTGATGAAAAAAATGTGTTTTTTTTGGTTTTTTCTTCTCTGAATTTCTCCTAAATCGCCTCCTCCTATGCTCTGAAAAGTTACCCCTACTTATACTAGAAAATTAGGGTTTGAGTGGCCAAGAAGGGAAGGAAAAGCAAACCCTTTAGGAGGTTGGTGAAGATTTGCCAATATGGGAAAAAGACAATGGTTTGAGTTTGAAAAGAAAGAGTAGTGAGGGAGGGAAGCAACGTGCTTGCTGTTGCTGTTTTATTCTTTCTTTTTTATTTTCTTTTTTATAATAATAAAATAAAAATAGAAAATAAGTAAAAAACAAATAATAGGATAAAAAAATAATTTAAAAAAAGGTAGGACAAAATTAGGGTATGACACCCTCCTAACCCTTTTAACCCTTCTAACCCTTATTTAAGGACAAATAATACTACATGATAACCCTTAAGTCGTTATAATAAAATAAAATATGGATTAACACTAATTTAATATGGATTAAGGATAAATAATAAGTGATATTTTTTGCTTATAATATGAGAAGAGGCAGTAGTTTTTATTTATTACCAAGTTATTGCTTTTTGTGTTTTTTCTGTTGTGACACTCTTGATGCATATAATATAAACAGAGTAGTCAATAGTCATAGGCAAGGTATAATTTGTGATCAAATAGGCTGCTGCTATCTTGAAATTTGAGTGTTGATTAAGTGGTTTTCAACTGTTACTATATTTTGAAACATAAAATGTCAATCATCTGTTGTTGATCCTTTATGAGTTCCTTGAGGGTGTGTATTTACATAGTTTTAGTCTTACTCATTCATTGGAACTCATGTTATTGTTGTGTGTCTTTCTTTGCGTCTTTTGAACTTTGTGCTTGTTATTATTTCAAAAAGATATTTGTGGTTGATGATTAATGACACAAAACATATAAGGGAAATTATGCAAATCTTCTATAGCCAAATTAGAATAGATATAAATGTAATGATAGCTCATATTTTTTATAGGCACTGTCACGAATGCTTACTATTGTTTATGAGGTCATTGAAATTTTGTTATTTTGAATCTGAAAATGCTGTGTGAAGGATGATGAGTGGATAGAGACTATAGAGCTATGGGAAAGCAGGCTTCTTTCTGTTGCTGATGTCATTTGTGAGCGGCTGGCATGCGGGTTGCATCTTCCCCTTGATTCATTCAGATGTCGGGTGAGTGACTTATGGCTCATTTTTAGGGAAAATTACTCATCATCAATGCTGCTCCATATTTGTAGCATTTACTTTTTCTTTTTTGAGAAATTTTAGCATTCTTTTAGGGAAATTAAGATTACATCTTCCTTTCATGTTGTTGTCAAAAAACAAAAATACAATTAAGATTACATCTTTCCTTTCATGTTGTTGTCAAAAAACAAAAACAAAAATATAACGGTTTCTCTTTTTCTTTTCTGTCAGCGATTTAATCCACTGATTTCTACTGGGATGAATCTTGAAGGAGAAAAAGAGGGCAAAATTTTGGAAATTCCACACCGGGATTATAGTCTTCTTAGTGTCCAAGCAGGCCACAAATATGTGGGACTCAACCTTTGGTCCAAAAAGGACCAAAAGGTTGAGATCAACATACATGCGGGCCATCTAGCCATCATTGCTGGCAAACAACTTGAACAACTCTCAGGAGGTAAGATAATTGCTCCCAAACATGAATATGTGCTGAGCAAGAACATCATGAAAGAGTTAGAGAAACATAAAGATAAAGAACATCGCAACATTAGTTCGTGGAGGATTACCTCCACCTTGTTTACACAACAAGCTTGAGACTTTCCTCCCAATGGAACCTAAGAAGAAGGCGGAGAACCTCAACTATCCAGCTGTGAAAAGAATGAGAAATGAGAAATGAGATGTTTACATATTGTTCTGCAACAAGCCTCCTCATTTGTTGCAAGTTTTGAGATTTGTTCCATTTAACTTTGCTGCTTAGCCTAAATTTGTCCATATAATGACTCGAAAGGTTTTGATAGTATTTGATAAGAATGATTGAGTGTTACTGATAACTTTGCTGCTTAGCCTAAATTTTTCCATATAACTTTGATTCCAATTTTGGTATTCATATGGTAGTTTTATACATTATGTGATGATTTCAACTGTTACATTATTTGTTGGCAAAATCACCAGTCCGAAGGTTCGTTCCAAATCGAGCTTTGGATAACTGACAGATTACATAATTAGACATCTATTTATTCATTGATGTTGTTTGCATAAGTTTAATAAACTACTTTAACTCTTTAAACAAAAATTTATACATATTACACATAAGTCGTTAGTAGGTTATTTAAGACGTATTCACGCTAATTCAAGTATTTTAGTTCAACTAATATGCATAAATCATTCTCCATTCTACTAAAATCGAACTCGCATCACTTAAGATCTATTAACCCTAATTCAATAATTGTTAAGTTAACTGAGATTCCGAAGATTCCTTAATTAACTACTCCCTCCGTCCCATTTTATAAGATCCTCTTTGACTAAATGCACCATTTATATGTCTTGTTTTGATCATATTTTTCTAAAAGTATATAAATATAAACATTATCATATAAGATCTTGTTTGATTTGTTTCGATATATATATATATATATTTTAAAATATCAAATTTCTATAATTTTTACTAATAGAATTAAATATAATCGTAATCAAAAGTATGTATTGGCATACGTGCACTGGTCAAACGATTCTTATATTTTGGGACGAAGGGAGTACATACTTTCGTATGTTAAGACGTATTCACGCTAAAGCTTGGGTTAAAGCTGGCTCTATTCTAGAGATAGCTTTCATCATCCTAACCCTTGTAACCCTCCTAACCCTTTTAACCCTTCTAACCCTTATTTAAGGACAAATAATACTACATGATAACCCTTAAGTCGTTATAATAAAATAAAATATGGATTAACACTAATTTAATATGGATTAAGGATAAATAATAAGTGATATTTTTTGCTTATAATATGAGAAGAGGCAGTAGTTTTTATTTATTACCAAGTTATTGCTTTTTGTGTTTTTTCTGTTGTGACACTCTTGATGCATATAATATAAACAGAGTAGTCAATAGTCATAGGCAAGGTATAATTTGTGATCAAATAGGCTGCTGCTATCTTGAAATTTGAGTGTTGATTAAGTGGTTTTCAACTGTTACTATATTTTGAAACATAAAATGCCAATCATCTGTTGTTGATCCTTTATGAGTTCCTTGAGGGTGTGTATTTACATAGTTTTAGTCTTACTCATTCATTGGAACTCATGTTATTGTTGTGTGTCTTTCTTTGCGTCTTTTGAACTTTGTGCTTGTTATTATTTCAAAAAGATATTTGTGGTTGATGATTAATGACACAAAACATATAAGGGAAATTATGCAAATCTTCTATAGCCAAATTAGAATAGATATAAATGTAATGATAGCTCATATTTTTTATAGGCACTGTCACGAATGCTTACTATTGTTTATGAGGTCATTGAAATTTTGTTATTTTGAATCTGAAAATGCTGTGTGAAGGATGATGAGTGGATAGAGACTATAGAGCTATGGGAAAGCAGGCTTCTTTCTGTTGCTGATGTCATTTGTGAGCGGCTGGCATGCGGGTTGCATCTTCCCCTTGATTCATTCAGATGTCGGGTGAGTGACTTATGGCTCATTTTTAGGGAAAATTACTCATCATCAATGCTGCTCCATATTTGTAGCATTTACTTTTTCTTTTTTGAGAAATTTTAGCATTCTTTTAGGGAAATTAAGATTACATCTTCCTTTCATGTTGTTGTCAAAAAACAAAAATACAATTAAGATTACATCTTTCCTTTCATGTTGTTGTCAAAAAACAAAAACAAAAATATAACGGTTTCTCTTTTTCTTTTCTGTCAGCGATTTAATCCACTGATTTCTACTGGGATGAATCTTGAAGGAGAAAAAGAGGGCAAAATTTTGGAAATTCCACACCGGGATTATAGTCTTCTTAGTGTCCAAGCAGGCCACAAATATGTGGGACTCAACCTTTGGTCCAAAAAGGACCAAAAGGTTGAGATCAACATACATGCGGGCCATCTAGCCATCATTGCTGGCAAACAACTTGAACAACTCTCAGGAGGTAAGATAATTGCTCCCAAACATGAATATGTGCTGAGCAAGAACATCATGAAAGAGTTAGAGAAACATAAAGATAAAGAACATCGCAACATTAGTTCGTGGAGGATTACCTCCACCTTGTTTACACAACAAGCTTGAGACTTTCCTCCCAATGGAACCTAAGAAGAAGGCGGAGAACCTCAACTATCCAGCTGTGAAAAGAATGAGAAATGAGAAATGAGATGTTTACATATTGTTCTGCAACAAGCCTCCTCATTTGTTGCAAGTTTTGAGATTTGTTCCATTTAACTTTGCTGCTTAGCCTAAATTTGTCCATATAATGACTCGAAAGGTTTTGATAGTATTTGATAAGAATGATTGAGTGTTACTGATAACTTTGCTGCTTAGCCTAAATTTTTCCATATAACTTTGATTCCAATTTTGGTATTCATATGGTAGTTTTATACATTATGTGATGATTTCAACTGTTACATTATTTGTTGGCAAAATCACCAGTCCGAAGGTTCGTTCCAAATCGAGCTTTGGATAACTGACAGATTACATAATTAGACATCTATTTATTCATTGATGTTGTTTGCATAAGTTTAATAAACTACTTTAACTCTTTAAACTAAAATTTATACATATTACACATAAGTCGTTAGTAGGTTATTTAAGACGTATTCACGCTAATTCAAGTATTTTAGTTCAACTAATATGCATAAATCATTCTCCATTCTACTAAAATCGAACTCGCATCACTTAAGATCTATTAACCCTAATTCAATAATTGTTAAGTTAACTGAGATTCCGAAGATTCCTTAATTAACTACTCCCTCCGTCCCATTTTATAAGATCCTCTTTGACTAAATGCACCATTTATATGTCTTGTTTTGATCATATTTTTCTAAAAGTATATAAATATAAACATTATCATATAAGATCTTGTTTGATTTGTTTCGATATATATATATATATATTTTAAAATATCAAATTTCTATAATTTTTACTAATAGAATTAAATATAATCGTAATCAAAAGTATGTATTGGCATACGTGCACTGGTCAAACGATTCTTATATTTTGGGACGAAGGGAGTACATACTTTCGTATGTTAAGACGTATTCATGCTAAAGCTTGAGTTAAAGCTTGCTCTATTCTAGAGATAGCTTTCATCATCCTAACCCTTGTAACCCTCCTAACCCTTTTAACCCTTCTAACCCTTATTTAAGGACAAATAATACTACATGGTAACCCTTAAGTCGTTATAATAAAATAAAATATGGATTAACACTAATTTAATATGGATTAAGGATAAATAATAAGTGATATTTTTTGCTTATAATATGAGAAGAGGCAGTAGTTTTTATTTATTACCAAGTTATTGCTTTTTGTGTTTTTCTGTTGTGACACTCTTGATGCATATAATATAAACAGAGTAGTCAATAGTCATAGGCAAGGTATAATTTGTGATCAAATAGGCTGCTGCTATCTTGAAATTTGAGTGTTGATTAAGTGGTTTTCAACTGTTACTATATTTTGAAACATAAAATGTCAATCATCTGTTGTTGATCCTTTATGAGTTCCTTGAGGGTGTGTATTTACATAGTTATAGTCTTACTCATTCATTGGAACTCATGTTATTGTTGTGTGTCTTTCTTTGCGTCTTTTGAACTTTGTGCTTGTTATTATTTCAAAAAGATATTTGTGGTTGATGATTAATGACACAAAACATATAAGGGAAATTATGCAAATCTTCTATAGCCAAATTAGGATAGATATAAATGTAATGATAGCTCATATTTTTTATAGGCATTGTCACGAATGCTTACTATTGTTTATGAGGTCATTGAAATTTTGTTATTTTGAATCTGAAAATGCTGTGTGAAGGATGATGAGTGAATAGAGACTATGGAGCTATGGGAAAGCAGGCTTCTTTCTGTTGCTGATGTCATTTGTGAGCGGCTGGCATGCGGGTTGCATCTTCCCCTTGATTCATTCAGATGTCGGGTGAGTGACTTATGGCTCATTTTTAGGGAAAATTACTCATCATCAATGCTGCTCCATATTTGTAGCATTTACTTTTTCTTTTTTTAGAAATTTTAGCATTCTTTTAGGGAAATTAAGATTACATCTTCCTTTCATGTTGTTGTCAAATAACAAAAATACAATTAAGATTACATCTTTCCTTTCATGTTGTTGTCAAAAAACAAAAACAAAAATATAACGGTTTCTCTTTTTCTTTTCTGTCAGCGATTTAATCCACTGGTTTCTACTTTCTACTAGGATGAATCTTGAAGGAGAAAAAGAGGGCAAAATTTTGGAAATTCCACACTGGGATTATAATCTTCTTAGTGTCCAAGCAGGCCACAAATATGTGGGACTCAACCTTTGGTCCAAAAAGGACCAAAAGGTTGAGATCAACATACATGTGGGCCATCTAGCCATCATTGCTGGCAAATAACTTGAACAACTCTCAGGAGGTAAGATAATTGCTCCCAAACATGAATCTGTGCTGAGCAAGAACATCATGAAAGAGTTAGAGAAACATAAAGATAAAGAACATCGCAACATTAGTTCGTGGAGGATTACCTCCACCTTGTTTACACAACAAGCTTGAGACTTTCCTCCCAATGGAACCTAAGAAGAAGGCGGAGTCAAACCTCAACTATCCAGCTGTGAAAAGAATGAGAAATGAGAAATGAGATGTTTACATATTGTTCTGCAACAAGCCTCCTCATTTGTTGCAAGTTTTGAGATTTGTTCCATTTAACTTTTCTGCTTAGCCTAAATTTGTCCATATAATGACTCGAAAGGTTTTGATAGTATTTGATAAGAATGATTGAGTGTTACTGATAACTTTGCTGCTTAGCCTAAATTTTTCCATATAACTTTGATTCCAATTTTGGTATTCATATGGTAGTGTTATACATTATGTGATGATTTCTACTGTTACATTATTTGTTGGCAAAATCACCAGTCCGAAGGTTCATTCCAAATCGAGCTTTGGATAACTGACAGATTACATAATTAGACATCTATTTATTCATTGATGTTGTTTGCATAAGTTTAATAAACTACTTTAACTCTTTAATCTAAAATTTATACAGATTACACATAAGTCGTTAGTAGGTTATTTAAGACGTATTCACGCAAATTCAAGTATTTTAGTTCAACTAATATGCATAAATCATTCTCCATTCTACTAAAATCGAACTCGCATCACTTAAGATCTATTAACCCTAATTCAATAATTGTTAAGTTAACTGAGATTCCGAAGATTCCTTAATTAACTACTCCCTCCGTCCCATTTTATAAGATCCTCTTTGACTAAATGCACTATTTATATGTCTTGTTTTGATCATATTTTTCTAAAAGTATATAAATATAAACATTATCATATAAGATCTTGTTTGATTTGTTTCGATATATATATATATATATATATATATATATATATATATATATATATATATATATATATATATATATATATATATATTTAAAAATATCAAATTTCTATAATTTTTACTAATAGAATTAAATATAATCGTAATCAAAAGTATGTATTGGCATACGTGCACTGGTTAAACGATTCTTATATTTTGGGACGAAGGGAGTACATACTTTCGTATGTTAAGACGTATTCACGCTAAAGCTTGAGTTAAAGCTTGCTCTATTCTAGAGATAGCTTTCATCATCCTAACCCTTGTAACCCTCCTAACCCTTTTAACCCTTCTAACCCTTATTTAAGGACAAATAATACTACATGGTAACCCTTAAGTCGTTATAATAAAATAAAATATGGATTAACACTAATTTAATATGGATTAAGGATAAATAATAAGTGATATTTTTTGCTTATAATATGAGAAGAGACAGTAGTTTTTATTTATTACCAAGTTATTGCTTTTTGTGTTTTTTCTGTTGTGACACTCTTGATGCATATAATATAAACAGAGTAGTCAATAGTCATAGGCAAGGTATAATTTGTGATCAAATAGGCTTCTGCTATCTTGAAATTTGAGTGTTGATTAAGTGGTTTTCAACTGTTACTATATTTTGAAACATAAAATGCCAATCATCTGTTGTTGATCCTTTATGAGTTCCTTGAGGGTGTGTATTTACATAGTTTTAGTCTTACTCATTCATTGGAACTCATGTTATTGTTGTGTGTCTTTCTTTGTGTCTTTTGAACTTTGTGCTTGTTATTATTTCAAAAAGATATTTGTGGTTGATGATTAATGACACAAAACATATAAGGGAAATTATGCAAATCTTCTATAGCCAAATTAGGATAGATATAAATGTAATGATAGCTCATATTTTTATAGGCACTGTCACGAATGCTCACTATTGTTTATGAGGTCATTGAAATTTTGTTATTTTGAATCTGAAAATGCTGTGTGAAGGATGATGAGTGGATAGAGACTATGGAGCTATGGGAAAGCAGGCTTCTTTCTGTTGCTGATGTCATTTGTGAGCGGCTGGCATGCGGGTTGCATCTTCCCCTAGATTCATTCAGATGTCGGGTGAGTGACTTATGGCTCATTTTTAGGGAAAATTACTCATCATCAATGCTGCTCCATATTTGTAGCATTTACTTTTTCTTTTTTGAGAAATTTTAGCATTCTTTTAGGGAAATTAAGATTACATCTTCCTTTCATGTTGTTGTCAAAAAACAAAAATACAATTAAGATTACATCTTTCCTTTCATGTTGTTGTCAAAAAATAAAAACAAAAATATAACGGTTTCTCTTTTTCTTTTCTGTCAGCGATTTAATCCACTGGTTTCTACTGGGATGAATCTTGAAGGAGAAAAAGAGGGCAAAATTTTGGAAATTCCACACTGGGATTATAATCTTCTTAGTGTCCAAGCAGTCCACAAATATGTGGGACTCAACCTTTGGTCCAAAAAGGACCAAAAGGTTGAGATCAACATACATGCGGGCCATCTAGCCATCATTGCTGGCAAACAACTTGAACAACTCTGAGGAGGTAAGATAATTGCTCCCAAACATGAATCTGTGCTGAGCAAGAACATCATGAAAGAGTTAGAGAAACATAAAGATAAAGAACATCGCAACATTAGTTCGTGGAGGATTACCTCCACCTTGTTTACACAACAAGCTTGAGACTTTCCTCCCAATGGAACCTAAGAAGAAGGCGGAGTCAAACCTCAACTATCCAGCTGTGAAAAGAATGAGAAATGAGAAATGAGATGTTTACATATTGTTCTGCAACAAGCCTCCTCATTTGTTGCAAGTTTTGAGATTTGTTCCATTTAACTTTGCTGCTTAGCCTAAATTTGTCCATATAATGACTCGAAAGGTTTTGATAGTATTTGATAAGAATGATTGAGTGTTACTGATAACTTTGCTGCTTAGCCTAAATTTTTCCATAAAACTTTGATTCCAATTTTGGTATTCATATGGTAGTGTTATACATTATGTGATGATTTCTACTGTTACATTATTTGTTGGCAAAATCACCAGTCCGAAGGTTCGTTCCAAATCGAGCTTTGGATAACTGACAGATTACATAATTAGACATCTATTTATTCATTGATGTTGTTTGCATAAGTTTAATAAACTACTTTAACTCTTTAAACTAAAATTTATACAGATTACACATAAGTCGTTAGTAGGTTATTTAAGACGTATTCACGCAAATTCAAGTATTTTAGTTCAACTAATATGCATAAATCATTCTCCATTCTACTAAAATCGAACTCGCATCACTTAAGATCTATTAACCCTAATTCAATAATTGTTAAGTTAACTGAGATTTCGAAGATTCCTTAATTAACTACTCCCTCCGTCCCATTTTATAAGATCCTCTTTGACTAAATGCACTATTTATATGTCTTGTTTTGATCATATTTTTCTAAAAGTATATAAATATAAACATTATCATATAAGATCTTGTTTGATTTGTTTCGATATATATATATATATATATATATATATATATATATATATATATATATATATATATATATATATATATATATATATATATATATATATATATATATATATATTTAAAAATATCAAATTTCTATAATTTTTACTAATAGAATTAAATATAATCGTAATCAAAAGTATGTATTGGCATACGTGCACTGGTCAAACGATTCTTATATTTTGGGACGAAGGGAGTACATACTTTCGTATGTTAAGACGTATTCACGCTAAAGCTTGAGTTAAAGCTTGCTCTATTCTAGAGATAGCTTTCATCATCCTAACCCTTGTAACCCTCCTAACCCTTTTAACCCTTCTAACCCTTATTTAAGGACAAATAATACTACATGGTAACCCTTAA
Organism: Trifolium pratense; assembly: GCF_020283565.1. NCBI lineage: Eukaryota > Viridiplantae > Streptophyta > Magnoliopsida > Fabales > Fabaceae > Trifolium > Trifolium pratense. Next base: position 26,826,210 of record NC_060063.1, on the reverse strand, counting down.
GTCGTTATAATAAAATAAAATATGGATTAACACTAATTTAATATGGATTAAGGATAAACCCATTTGGGGTTGGTCGAGTGGTGTTGGCTTGGGCCCTTGGAGTATGCTCCTCTCAAGGTCTCAGGTTCGATTCCCACTGGTGCCAATTTCGGTGGGCTAAGTCCATACAGAGTAAAAAAACTCTGGCTTTAAATGGGGCCCCCGCAAGTGGGCCGTGGGATTGGTCCCCTTGGATTAAGGATAAATAATAAGTGATATTTTTTGCTTATAATATGAGAAGAGGCAGTAGTTTTTATCTAATAATTAATATTCTTTAGTTAATCTATAATATGTAATAAGCCAGACTTATTTGTCTTTCTCTCTCCTCTCCTCATTCAACCACATTCCTCACATTTAATGTTGATATACATATTATTAATTATTAAGAGAAGAAATACACCATAGCTGTCCGATTTTTTCCATAATGATATACATATAAAATTAATGACCTGTATTTCTCATTGTTTTATGGCATTAAAATGTACTGGCATCCTTATCAACAAAAAAAAACGTAATGACATTATTATATTGGTCGACTACAATTGAACTACATTTAACGGAATTAAAGAAAAGAAATTAATGAATTTTGTAATAATTAAAAATGTCAAATTTACTTTAGTATAGAAATTAAAATGTGATGAATAGAAATTACCGTGAATAGAAATTAATTGAATTACAAATAATTTGTAACCGTAAATTACTAAAATGTGATGAATAGAAATTACTATTATTAATCATCCTTTATTTTATATATATATATATATATATATATATATATATATATATATATATATATATATATATATATATATATATATATATATATATATATATATATATTAGTTTCGCAATTAATTATTAAATTATATAAGATCGTAAATATTTATATTGTTGTCATTAATTATCTTTCATCAACAATTAAAATTTTAATTTTTCAGTTTAAAGTAAAATATATTACTTATAAGTCAATAAATCTACAAACGTATTTTTACCTGTGGTTGAAAGCCAGGCTTATTTGCCTTTCTCTCTCCTCTCCTCATTCAACCTCATTCCTCATATTTATTTCCCTTATGTGATATTAATTCATATTTTACGTTATATATTTCTCATTCCAAATGTGATATGTGATATTCATCTATTTCCCTTTTGTAAGAAGAGGACGAACATGTTAATTGATTCAACATTTAATAGTGGATTTGTCCAATTACTCATTCCCCTATTCAATTTTATCCATATCATGTTATCGTTTACTATTATTAAGGATCGCATCAATTTACCATTTAATAGTGGATTTGTCCATATCATGTTATCGTTTACTATTATTAAGGATCGCATCAATTTTGACTGATAATATTAATGATAGTTTTTGTATATATGGTAATTAAAATAATGAGTAAACCATTCAAGTTGGTCAAACTATCATTAATCTCTCCAATTCCGTTTATGGTATTAGTATTACTATTTTACTATTATTATTATTATTATAGTAGGATTTTATTTTTTGACAAATATTAAAGATTTAATTGACTAGCGAACACTAAATAAAAAAATTATGAGTTTATGATGATGCATGTTTTGGTTGTTATTGTCACGCAGCCTTGATATATGGTACTTTATGGCATTAATTCTCTTCGTTGGATATCTGGAGAATGCAGAAGTTTCGGTTGATGCATTAAACCATTCACGAATTATTTTTGTACAGTCCAATCCATTTGCAGGTCTCAACTGATTTGATCCTTATCCAAGTGATCTGCAAGAATGAACATTATTGGCCTCATCTATACTCAGTGGTAAAACAATATCCTTAGATAATTAAGTGTAATGAATGGGATTGATAGAGAAGTTTGGTAACAATATCGACATTTACTAACAAATCAGAAAATAGGGTATGCATTTATACTCATCTGATTCGGTTTTATTATATGATCATGATCGAATCAGAATTCATTAAGTCACATTTTATATGCATTAATATCATTTCGTGTGTTTCTTATCAAAAATCAGAAACTAAAAGAGAGAATTTGGGTGACTTAATTATACTGAAAAGGGTATTATAAAATACCATTCAAGTTGGTCAAACAATATCAATCTCTCCAATTCCGTTCGTGAACCAAATAAAAAACAAAGCACGGGGAAAAATAAGGTAAACAAGGTAACTATAGTACACATTTTAATTTTATACAATATTCAGCCTAAAAAAATTTACGTACACATTTTTTTTTTTACAATATTCAATAATTTCCTTCCTAAACTGATTTATATCACACAAATCCCGATCCTAAAAATTAGGCAATAAGTTATGCAGACACTAGAATTGCTCAACCCTTAATTCTATTTAAACGTGAAGACTTAACAAACATTCTACATCTCCTAGAACACTCACATAGTTTATTTTTTTCTTCAGCTTGCTACTATTTTTTTTTTTTCTTTTCATTTTCCTATTGCCAATGGCACCAAAACACGATGCAATTTCTGAAATCGCACCTGCTAAGGAGAATTGGAACATAATCGTCAGAGTCGTCCGTCTTTGGTATGTCAAAGATATGGCGAAAGACAAATTGTCATTCTCAATGGAGATGGTGCTCATGGATGCTAAAGTAATTATATTATTATTAATTTTACAAATTATTGATGTTTATTTATTAATATTATTATATATATATTTTACGGTATACAATTTTGATTTTTTAAGTTTTATGTTTTTCATAGGGCGATCACATTCTGAATTTCTTTTACAATTTTGATTTTTTAAGTTTTATGTTTTACGGTATACAATTTTGATTATTATATATATGTATGTTGTGATAGTGTTTGTCAGTCAGATTCAAATTCAGAAATTCAGCCTGACTGGTTTACTCTAGAATTTTTGAACGACATCAAGTGTTCAGGAATTCCTAATCACAGGTTAAAACTAAAAGTCGGTTGTCCTGCAATGCTTATGAGGAACATTGATCAAGCAGCTGGTTTGTGTAATGGCACTAGGCTAACTATAACTGAGTTGGGGAATAAATTTATTGGTGTAATAGTAATTACAGAAAAAATGCAGGAGACAAGATATTTGTGTCAAGGTTGAATTTGATCCCTAGCGATCCTGGACTACCATTTAAATTTAGGCGCAAACAGTTCCCACTGACTCTTTGTCTAGCAATGACTATAAACAAAAGTCAAGGTCAATCGCTATCACAGGTTGGTATATATCTTCCTAAGCCAGTATTTACTCACGGCCAGCTATATGTCGCATTATCAAGAGTCAAATCTAGAAAGGGTCTGAAGTTGCTCATACTCAATGAAGAAGGTGCAGTCTGCACTACCACTACAAATGTTGTTTATCGTGAGGTTTTTGATAATGTTTAGTTTACACTCATCTTCATTTAATTTAGGCCAATAGACTTATAATTATGTGATATTTATCGTCATATTTTTTATAATGTTTGGCTAAATGTCTTATTTTGTAGTTTATATTATAATTGTATCTGATATTTATTATCGGTTAATTTGTTTGTTAACGATTTCATTCATGTTTTCAATTAATAAGACATTATAATCCCCGCTAATGTTTTTCCACCTCATGTGCTTCAAAGTTTAGACTAATACAAATACTACTCAACATCCTAGGTTTTCAATTAACACTATGTTGTATATAAACTCATGATCGCAGCATCAAACCACACGAGCATGCCTTTTATGACATAGTGTTAAGTCAATGTTGTAATGACAACCATGGCAAATTTCGGCACTTATTAGTTAATCAAGATTAACTTCCTAAACCAAAATCATAGAAATCAGTACCTTTTTTTTACGGTATTCAGGTGCTACTGCTGATGCGGCTGCACCTCAGACTGCTAATAAACATCCCAAATCCGTGATTATCTAATCTGCCAAAATATTGCTCATCCTATCTGTATATAAATTAACCAAGAAAATAACACATAAATGTGAGATGAGCAGAAGATTTTAGATGAGGTGATTAAATATGGTTAATGATACATTTGATTTCTCTATTTGACATCTAAATATGTAAATTCCAGCTTGGTCGGATAAACGTTCAGAAATTGATTTAGTGGTCGATTTGATTTCAAATGCACAGAACCACATATTACCGTGTGACTCGATGCATTTGACAGTGGATGAGAGTTCCGCCGGGAAGGAATTCGAACGTTTTTCATTTTCCTCTCTTCATCTCCTCACTGCCGGCGCCGTTGGCACCGCACCTTCTTTCCCAGAATCTGTCCTCCCCATTCTAATGGTTATACTTTTGCAACCCAAGATGCAATATAGAGAAAATTGAATGAAAAAGATGAAGAACTTCATAATTGCTAAGTGCAACCCATGAATTACTTACGTCCAGATGTATCACATAATACAATATCATAACCTTCCTGTTTTCCTCTTTTTACAGCCTGTGAAAGCACTGCAAATAATATAGAATTTACAAAATTTAGTATCCAAACCGTATATAACGTAAGGTTATGATAAAGAAACTAAATCAGGCTGTAAAATGCATCGAGTCTTGGTTATTCAATCATTTTCGTGAGTTCTCCACACAGAAAGATTGGTAGTACATATCAATATTAAATTGTTCAATTATAAAGTACATGACTTCATTCCAATTAAAGACTAGCTAGCATTATTCTTTATATTTATTTTGACAATAGCATTATTTTGACAATATCATTATTGTTTATTTTAGGATAATCACCAAACCGTATATATAACAATAATAATAAGGATAATCACCAAATATTATCTAATTGAAGATTCTGGGAAACTCAAAAAGTAATGAACAGTCGGCTAGGAGTAAAAGCTAATTCTATTTGTACCTACTGATGCCTTCGCTTTCTCAGTTTCAGCCATAACAATCTCACACCCAGTCCTTTCAGCCCATATTTCTAGCTGATCACTAGCAGCTGCTCTGAATATATGTATCACCAGCTGCCAACAATATCTGTTGAATTTTGATATGACCAAAAAAACATGTGACCCATAAAAATTTCATACAGTACAAAACATGCCCAAACTTGGGGTTAATTTTAAATATTTAAAAAATTGAATTACTTACCCTTTTTCCTATCTCTAGGTTCAATTGATTTTTAAGGGCTGAGTTTAAATGGTATTTTGGGTTTAATCGATTGGGATTCTATGGGGTTTAGGGTATCAATGAGTTTCTGGGTGAGAGAGGATGGTGAGGAAAGGTCGAAGAAGAAGAAGAAGAAGAAGAAGAAGAAGAAGAAGAAGAAGAAGAAGAAGAAGAAGAAGAAGAAGAAGAAGAAGAAGAAGAAGAAGAAGAAGAAGAAGAAGAAGAAGAAGAAGAAGAAGATGAACATGGAAGGTGAGTGTAGGAAGGACGCAGGTGTGAGAGTAGAGGAAGAGGGGATAAGATTTTCTCTAAAAAAATTGATCTTTTTTTTATTACTATTCTGCACCCAAATGAAATATGAACTCATAACCATATGTTTTTATCTTCTTTATCTATTTTTTAAAAAAAAAATATTAACGGTTTTATTTTAGTAGTTTATTTGGACAATTTATGAATTTTCCTTTTAATAATATCTATTGGAGATATATATATTATTGTAACTAATATAATGATTTTTAGTTTTCGACACAATTTATTTAGAAACTTTTAACTTCTACCTGGTGACTTAATCGTAAATGTATTGATTTGATTTTTATTTTTTGGGTTAATAGGTCTTTACCCCCCTGCAATATGACCGATTTTTGCTTTACCCCCCTGCAAAATAATTTTTTTTGATTACCCCCTCGCAATATCAAGATTCCATTGATTACCCCCTGGATTGACAACTGGGATGCTGACTGTTCATTTAAGATGACATGGCAAGTATATGTGGCTTTCTTTAAATTTTTTTATTTAGTGACATGTTGCCTCATCATATTTTAAAATTAAAAAAAAAAATCAGAAAATGGTGTTTCTTCATGTGCATTCATCGTTCTCTTCCTCCAAATTCCAATAACCCATTTGTTTCTGCTTAAAGAAAAAAAATACCAATTGTTTCTTCATAAAATCAAAATCAACCTTCATCCTCAAATTCCAACAACCCATTTTCTTCTCACAATATCTCATTCCAATAACCCACTATGATTTTTTTTTAGTTGTTACAGAAGAAAAGTCACTCTCACTAAATTATCATTACTTGCATCTGGTAATGTTCTCTCTCTCTCTCTCTCTCTCTCTCTCTCTCTCTCTCTCTCTCTCTCTCTCTCTCTCTCTCTCTAATTTAGGAGTTATTGATGGTTAATCTATTTGTGTCTGCTTCAAAGGAGCTTCTTTTGGGTTTGTTCATTTTTGGGTTGCTATCTGCTCGCCTTCGCGTGGCCGTGGTGGTGGTGAGTTCATGGCGGTGGTGATTTTTGTGATTCTGGGTTTTTTTTCTTTCTCATGGGTTTGTGGTGTGTGTCTTTGAGTTTGTGGTGGTGGGGATCTCTCTTGAATTTAATCCTCCTAAATGATTGATTTTGGATTTGTTGATTTTATTGATGAATTTGTTGGTGGTAGTGATGAAATTGGGATTTGGATGACGAATAGTTGTTGGATTTTTTATTTTTTTTAAATTAGTTTATTATGTGGCAACATTTCACTAAATAAATAAATTAAAAATAAAAGAAAAGCCACGTATACTTGCCATGTCATCTTAAATGAATAGTCAGCATCCCCGTTGTCAACTCAGGGGGGTAATTGATAGAATCTTGATATTGCGAGGGGGTAATCAAAAAAATATATTTTGCAGGGGGGTAAAGCAAAAATCGGCCATATTGTAGAGGGGTAAAGACCTATTAACCCTTATTTTTTTAACAAATTTATTGATTTGATTTTAAAACACAAGTTTTACCAATTGTCAGTTGGTTCAGTGGTGATTGGCGCTGAATTTGGTAGGGAGGACTGTGGTTCGATCCCCGCAACTGCGATCCGGAGGGGGCTGAAATCTCTTGATGTCAGAACTGACCCCGAACCAGATTAAATTGGTGGTGAAAAACCAAAAAAAAAAAAAAAAAAACTTTGTCAACTAAAAAAAATAATCAATATAGTTGATTATTACTGATTCGTCCTTAAATATATGATTCTTTTGAGAAATTTAAATATCTTAACTAAAATTAATATTTATTATATTCTTTTTTAATTAGATCATATTATCATTTAAAAACTATAGTCAAAACACAAATATATAATTCCTCCGGTCACATAGGCATTTCTAATTTTACTACATGTGTAGTGAACAAATTCCAGTGTGTTAAAAAAAAGAGGAGTGCTAGCAACACACTCTTTAACAAACACACTCTAACACACTCTCTTCTATTGGTTAAAATTTATATGGCTCCCATAAAAGTTATATGGGTCCACATTTTTTTATGGGACCCATGTGAATTTCAACCAATAAAAGAGAGTGTGTTGGAGTGTGTTTGTTAAAGAGTGTGTTGCTAGCATTATTCTAAAAAAAATTAAAATTTTTGTCACTATTATAAGCAAATAAGTAAGTGTGATTTATATTGAACATATTGATTTATGCATGTTAAATTTATATTATTTTTTTATTTTTTATTTTTAAATTTAAAATATATTAAAATGTTTTTTTTTGTCATATTTTTCCCCGTGCTTGGCACGGGTCCGGATACTAGTAATAAAATATGGATTAACGGTCTTATAAAAAAAATTATGGATTAATGCTAATTCAACTAAGATTCTTTAAGCCATTGACTTCGGTCTAAAATAAAATAAAATAAAATAAAATAAAAGATGTATTAAACTTAATTCAACTATTTTAGTTCAACTTAGATTCCTTCCTTGAAATCATTCCTTGCTCAAGTTACCGGATTTCAACATCAAAGATTCGGTTAATCTAAAGTCAATATTCCTCTAACTCATTCCCTGCTCATCTAAAATATAACTCGCGTCACTTAAGACGAATTAACTCTAATTCGACCATATTTTAGTTCAACTAATATTCGTCGAACTCATTCCTTACTCATCTAAATTAGAATTCGCGCCACTTAAGACGAATTAACTAATTCGACTATTTTAGTTTAGCTAATATTCCTCTAACTCGTTCCTTGCTCATCTAAACTATATAGCTCGCGCCACTTAAGACGAATTAACTCTAACTCGACTATTTTTTTTTTTTATTTACAATGAGCTGGAGATCGAACCCAAGACCTATATCGTACTACCCAAACCTCTCACCACTATATAATTCGACTATTTTAGTTCAACTAATATTCGTCGAACTCAGTTTTTACTCATCTAAACTAAAACTCGCGCCACTTAAGATGAATTAACTCTAATTCGACTATTTTAGTTTAACTAATATTCCTCTAACTCATTCCTTGAACATCTAAACTATATAACTCGCTCCACTTAAGACGAATTAACTCTAATTCGATTATTTTAGTTCAAAAAATAAAATATGAATTAACACTAATTCAAATATTTTTTATCTTATAACTAACTTTGTTTCTGTGTACCTCTTCAAAAAAAACTTTATGCGTAAAAAAAATAAAAAATTACCTTCTGTAAGTCGATAGGTCCAATCGTACATAAATTAAATATGGATTAATCCTAATGAAAAAAAAGTATTTTTTTACTTAATAATTAAGTAAGATTATTTAAGTCATTAATGAAACAATTATGTAAATCATAAAGAGAAATTTTATTTGGACAATATTTTAGTTGTCGCACACTGTATTACACTACGGTCCAACAACTTTTTCTATTTTTTTATTATTTTATTTTCACCTCGATTTGTGTGGTGGGATATTGTGTACATACTACAATATTTTCAAAAATTTCAGGTTGTCCACATAACAGCCCTCAATATTTTATTTTCTTAAACCAATTTTTATTTTCAAAAATTTATTCCATGACAGGATAAAGAAATTGGCCACTGGAGATTCAGCTGTATCTTGTCCTTTCCATGGAGGCCTATTCTTTCTGGTAAATTTCAAGCCTATCTATTTTTGTATATTGTATTTATTTATTATCTGCGTTTCATTTCAATGGAACCTCACGAAATTTCTTTATTTTTCATACTATAGGTTGAAGGCTCAAATTAAAATGAGTCAGATTTTTAATAGAATATGTGGCAATTACAAAATGCTTATGCAGCAGAAAGCAACAAAAAGAAGCTTAAATTATATTGTATGAAACACAATTTGACCATGTTAATATATGCTGCAGCAACTGGATACACAGAATATTACTTTGATACATAATTATTTGTTATATTATTGAGATTCATCAAAATTAATGGTTTATAGGTTTTTATTGAATACCATTAATTTTGATTGGTCTTAATAACATATCAAGTTATTTTCAAAAAATTTATAGATGATCTATATGATATAAACTTTCAATCTAACGGTGAATTTTATAAAATTTGTATTCGTTATTGTTGGAAATTACCTTTGAATTGATGAAAAAAGCAGAAAACTAGTTTCACTGCTGCCATTTGCGCATGAGGCGCAGAAGCAGCCTCAGTTGCTGCCATTGATGTGAACTTGGAAGACAAGGACAAGGCATTTCATTTGTTGTGTGCTTTGCCCAAGCCGCTTGAAAATCTCAAGGATGCATTGCTTTATGGCAAAGAAGGCACTATCACCTTGGATGAAGTTCAATCAGCTTTGAGGACCAAGGAGTTGACAAAGTTGAGAGACTTGAGGGTTGATGATGGTGTAGAAGGCTTGAATGTGGCGAGGGGTAGAAGCGAGAACGAAGGCAAAGGGAAAGGATCGAAATATGGGTTCAAGTCTAGGCCAAAAGGTGATGGTGGTGGCAAGTTCAAATGCTTCCATTGTCAAGAATCGGGCCACTTCAAGAAGGATTATCCTCAGAGGAGGGGCAATGGTAGTCCGTTGGCTCAGATTGCCGTTGATGAGGAGGAAGGCTATGAGAGTGCGGAAGCACTCATAGTCACAAGTTGGGAACCATAGAGGCTTTGTCGACCTGGAGAGGCGGTGGAAGAATACTCAACATCGGCCTGGAGAGGCGGTGGAAGAATAGTCAACATCAGCCTGGAGAGGCGGTGCTAAGAATACTCGGTTACAAGGTGAAAGACATAGTGGATATACCGGTTTTGAGGCTTTGGTGGTATGGCTATGGAGATCTTGTGTGGAAGCAATGGTGATCAAACTTGGTAACTTGTAGGACTGCTGGAGGTAGTTGGATGCAAGGAGAGTTTGATATTGCGGCTTGTGGAACCACCTAAAATTCCAAGGTTGGTTTGAAGCAAGCAAATCTTCAAGAGTACGGAAAGCTACAATCCGGGGTTTGAAGAGGGTATGGTTTAGCTTGTGGATTGTCCTAACAATCCAAGGGCAATTGGAGGCAAGCATATTTCGGGAGAACAGAGAGGTAGACTCCGGGGGCCGAAGAGGAGTGGTGTAAACAAAGTAGAGCGACACAATGGTCGGTGGGAAGATGGCATCGCCATAAATTTAAAGGCAAAGTGGAGATTGTTGGAAATTGCCTTTGAATTGATGAAAAAGCAGAAAATTGGTTTCACTACTGCCATTTGCGCATAAGGCGCGGGAATTGGCGCATGAGGCGCCAGTTCTGGCGCATGGGGTGTAGCTTGCCGTTCTGGCGCCAGTTCTGTTCACTTTTATGCAGCCGCCAAGAATAGAGAGAAAGGGTTTTTCAAGAGTCTTTGCAACCAACATTGTAATAAAAGGGGATTCTTTTGGGTATACTCTAGGGTTGGGATAATCATTGTAACACCAGGAAACACTTATTGATTGAATCTCTTGGTCACGGGGAGAGATTCGGGAAAAGGGTAGAATTTAGGAAAAATCTAAATTCTTGCAACTCTTTGTGGTTGAATCTTTGTAATCAAGTTGAATCATTCATAGTGGAATGGAGAGCTCTCTCTCGCCAGACTAGGTCATTATTGGACCGAACTAGGTAAACAATTATTCATGTTCTTTATCGTTTTCATTGTTTTAGCCTTTGTTGATTTATTGCTTATTCCATAAGCTTTGATTTGGTTGCTTAATCGTTTGCTCCACACACTTGAGTTTAATATTGGTGTAATTTTCGGATCGAATTCACAACAGTTATAATATAAATCACTACTTATGCACCATGCACAATTTGAAGGACTTGTTCATGTTAGACATGACCTTTTGAACTAATATTATATTTAAGTCTTGTTTGTATTAACGAATAGAGAAGAATAGAATGAGAATGGGAAATTTACAAAGTTTCTAAATAAAAACTAAACATGATATCAAAGTGTCAATGAGGCAGATGATGATAAATATCATATTATATAGAGTCAAATTTGTTGTTCATTGTACTAAATGGTTTTGTTTTATATGACAAAGATCATTAATCATAGTTTAAAACCAACATCATTAATACAACAAAACAAGACCAACTAACATTAATAATGAATAACATCATCATCATCATTATCATCATCATCATCAATCATTCTCAAGAACTGGTTGGGTTCTAATCATTGAAGCCAATGGCAATTTAGTGTCACCAATCCAAAATGTATCAAAAGGCTCACCATTTTCTGAATTGTTCTCCAAATTTTTTATCTTCTTCCTCTTTGCAGCCTTAACTAAATTTACCAAGATCAAAACCAATATGACCAACCCAACAAAACCTATAACAAATCCTACAATCCACCATTGAGTAAATCTCTTACTCTGACTCTTAATATATGATTCTTCTGAAATTGGAACCACAAGAGTATAGTGTCCTGATCCATAAGCCTCACAAGCATAATCTTTTGTCATGCTCCTAAATCCCAAAATTCCACCATCATTATCACTAAGCTTAACACAAATTGGTGTATCATTTTTTTCTTGCACCCTAACATAATGAAAATTAATTAAAATAGGCTTCCCTTTAATGACTAAATTCATCTTCTCATTATCTAAAAAATCATTTCCTGATGAAGTGTAAGCCACAAAGCCAAAAACAGGTGCTACCATTGTGTAATTAGGCACATTGAAATAATGAGATGACCAATTTCCAAAATTTTCAAAGAGTATAGCCATTCTTTTTCTATTTGGTAATGGCACAATATGTGGTGGAATATTGAAGAGACTATAATTTATTCCTCTTTGATAGAATGAGGATGTTCTTAATCTAACAACTCTAGCTTTGATTCCTGTGTAATTAGAAGGAAGTGAGATGTTGTAGAAAAGACCTGTTATTGGATTTTCTCTCTCTTTGTTCACTTGCTTGCATAAGGAGTCTTCTAAGGACTCAATGTCATTAGTTTTAACCAAAGATGATTGAAACATTATAGAGACAAATAACAATGTAGTTAATTGCCACCATTTGTGGTGCTCCATGAAATTATATATGTTACCTTAAAAGGCTAATTCTTTTGTCTATATTGATGAATGCTTCTTGAATGACTTTATGAAACAAATCCATTGAAGCTTTCATGACATAGTGTTTTCACTACTCATTAGTGAAAGGGAAAATTTCTTCGGCGCAAACTTGACTTTTTCCTCTAATGATTTAGTTATAGAGAGACAAATAATATCGAAACTCACAATAAAAACACTTCCCTGATCAAGTTTTGACAACAAATTAGGTGTTGCAATCCTTGATGTTACAGGGAATTGCAGTCAAATGTGGCTGACGAATTTTAGAGGTGGTTCTTTTGTGGTCGTATTGACACAAAAGAAACCTTGATGTCGTAGCTAAGATTGGTCGTATAAACACTGAAAATTATTGATGTCACAACTCAGATCGGGATTACGAATGTTTTTTAGAATCTAGATTTGAGGTGAGGGGGAGGTATAATAGAATCTCCTTAGAACACTTGTATCTCTTTCTCTTTTGTTTGCTATATGAGCTTCATATAACATAGATGAATATATATATGTACCACTATATCACTTTCCTTTTTCAGCCTTGTCTTTGTTGAAGAATGATGTAAAAAAGTGTAGCTTTATGGGTTTGGTTGAGAAGGTAAACCTATACCACCTTAGAACATTAAACAAATGATCATTAGGTTCCAAAATTTAATGAGATCACACCAAAGCTTTGAATTCTTCAACTCTTTGTATATATATGTCGAGATCCTCTTGGAGTGTCTTGTGGCTAGAAATAAGAGATGTATGTGGAAGAAAGTACTTGAGGGGAAATGAGCATGAGAATTTTTTTTTTTTAATGACATTGAAAAAGACATAGGAATTTATATGATTAATTTGTTATTGAGTAGTTGTAACTATAAAGGATGTTTATTTAGGTACATTATTTTTGTTATCTGTTTCATTGTATTTAGAATTTGGTCAAAAAAGTATATAGTTGGTACATGTATGACGTATGTCAATGAGGACTTACGTAAGCAGTGGCCATAGGAAGGGGCGGAAGCCATGCATCTCCATGTATGAAATTCTTATTTTAGGCAAATGATTGGAAAATTAGTTGGTGGTTTTATAAAATAGAAGAAACAAAATAGTTGGTGTGTTAAAACAAAAACAAAAAACGAAAAACAAAAATAGTTGGTGTGTTTTAAGTTATTATTACTAGTATTGTTCTTGTTTTCAGTTTTTTTTTTACAGTTGTTTTTGTTTTCAGTTATTACCGGTATTCTTGTCATTAGCAAACTTGTTTATTCTGTCATGAATTAATAAGAGAGTGATTAAATATACTGACGGTGTACATGCATCTAATATATTCACACCATATTATTACTTTTATAAATTAATTAAGTCATAAATATCTTATCATATATTTATATAGTGTGATTTAATTAAATGTATGTGTAAAAAAAACTTTAGAAAATGAGTGTATACAAATTAAATCTTTAAATTTATTAATTAACATTAAAAAAAAAAAAAGACTACATAAGATTTTTATAAAAGTTCAAAGTTTTATGAGGCACGTTTACAATTGACTTAAGCCATCTAAATGAATACATGACATGTATGTATCATTCTTAAAAGAGGAGGTTATCATTCTTAAAATGGTTCTTAAAATTAGACATGAATTCTTGTTCAAAAAAAATCAGACATGAATTCTCTGCCGTGGAATCAGTTCAGTGTCAATTTCAAGTTTTCAACTATACAAACTTTACTTTGGCCGCAGTCAGTAAAACTCTCTTTAATTCATGAATTCCGAAACTCGAGACTTCCTATGAAGCATGAATTCTGACATGGGCACTTAACACACGACACACACGTTTACACTGATAATGTAAAAAACATAAGACACCGCTACATATTTATAAAAGATCTAAATTGAGAATAAAAATGTGCATCTAAGTTAAGTAACCGACACGGCGGCATATTTTAAAAAGTTGTAATATAAGCAGCGGCGGATCTAGGGGAGGGCTGAGGTGGGCCGCGGCCCTCCCCCAAAAATTAGGAAATTACTCAAATACCCTTGGTATATTTTAAAATTACATATTTATAATCATCTCATATATATATTTACTAAGGCAAAAACTTACAAAAGTAAAGTCATAGCCCAGCAGTTGTGAAGATGAGGAGGCGTGTTTGCCTTCAACAGCCGAAGGTCATGGGTTCTAACCATGCCTTTTGATTGTTTTCTTTTTATATATGTTTTTAAAATCATTTTTAATACACATCCTTGATGGTAAAATGATTGTCTTACACCATTGATGCAAAGACATAATTTTGAAATTAATGTTTTTTTCATACGATATATCAATTCATATTCATAATTTTTATTTTTACCAAAAAAATAAAACACAATTATTTTTATTTCTTTTGTCAAGTAGCCTAATGACTAAAACATTCACCTTAAATGTGAATAAGTGGAGTGTCCGGAGTTCGAACTCCGACTCCTACATATATAATGTGATGTCTTTGTCAACTGAGTTAAACTCACAGGAAAAAAAATTAATGGCCCACCCGGAAAAAAATTCCTGGTTCCGCCACTGAATATAAGATACTCCATTGACATTTTTTTATCCATCTACTACTGAAAAAGCTAATATTGTAATGGTAGGTGGTAATGACAAAATTGACTTTAAAAATAAATTAAATGTAGATGAAGGTAGGATTTTGAATGTAGGGAATTCAAATCGTAAATATGTCTAATATGCAATAATGCAAGGTTGTCAGAACCGGACCGGTCATCGAACCGGCGAGCTCACCGGTTCAAGGTTCAATTGGTCGGACCGGGTTCAATCGGGGTCGAACCGTTTTTAATTAAATATATATTTTAATTAATATATAAATAAAAATATATGAATAATTGCTCAATATTTCATAATTTCACACATTAAAAAGATAAAATATCACAAGTCAAAATAAAATAAAATTTATAATTCAAACCAAATGAAAAATAGATGAAAAACAAAAAATTTTCCTATTCCTACGACGTCGTTGTTTTGTTTCATTTTTTTAAAAAAAAAAAAGTTAAAACGACGTCGTTTTGCCCTATTTTTTAAAAAAAAAAATAAAAAATCTGCAAAACCGTTTAAACCGCCCGGCCGGTTCACCGGTTCGACTCTAGTTCACGCGGTTTTTTGCCGATCGGTTTCCTATCCGTTTTTTGCTCAAAACCGAACCGTTTTCATGACCGGTTCACGGTCCGACCGGCCAGTCCGGTCCGATTTTGATAACCTTACTAATATGTGTCATAGACGTGTTAGAGTAAAGAAAATATAATACAGTAATTTTTTAAAACACCTATCTAACTTGTTCGACAAATATTTTATGTGTGACATAGTCGAACACCGTCACATGTCAAATACTGCGACACGCATGATCATAAAGTTGTCTCTGGTTGCCGAGGATACTTGATTTACATCCCACACAAAAAAAAAAGTTATGGGCTGTATGCGAGAAATGCACAATTCCTAGTCCGTCCCATTCGGCCCATTTCTCATCATCACTCTCCTCTTCTTCCACTTCCATAACCAATAACCATACTCACTCAGTCTCTCAATTCTGAAACCTCACACTCAAACGACACCGTTTCAATCACCACGACAATGCTTCGTCTTACAAAGCTAAAACCACTGTCACAACCACCATCATCACTCTCTTCTTCCGCTCACCAACTCCTCCAACGCTGTTCCGTCAGCCGAACCGCAAAAGGAAAAGGAAAAGCAGGCCAAACCCTAAAACGTTCCAAAGTAACAACCAGAAAACCCGGATCCGAACCCACACCCGGAATCCCAACCGGATCAAAGGAAAAACAAGAACGCGAACGTCTCTACGATCAATGCCTCAACGCACCAACACCACTTCGTTTTCTTAAACCAAAACAACGTGAACGTGAAGCAGAACGTGAAAGATTAGGGTTAATTAGCAAAGATCGTCAACGAGAACTTGATATGATGAAGAAAAAAAATCAGAAATATTGGGTTTCTGAGAAACCTATAATTATTGGAACACCTGGATTGGATTATATAACATTAGGTTTAGTTGATGCTGAGAAATTGCCCAAGTATGAATTGACGGCGGAAGATGGGAAGAAATTGGCCAAGGAGTATAGTAGGGTTTTGATGAAGAAGCATAGGGCAAGACAAGCGGCCGAATCGACGCTTTTGAGGTTGAAAAAGGAGGCTATTGAAGCTTTGCCTGGAGGTTTGAAGGAGGCTGCTTTGGTTCCTGATTTGACGCCTTTTCCGGTTAATCGGGTTATGGCTAGTTTGACTCCTCCTATTGAGGGTTATATTGAGAAAATTAGGGAAGCTGCTAATAGGATCAGTGGAAAAGAGAAGATTAGATAGAGTGGTTGATTGATGAGTTCATTGCAGGTTAGTGTGATGGTTTTGTTTCTTTTGATTTGAAATGGAAAAAAATGGAATTTTGAATTGAATTTCATAGGATATCTTTGTATTGAATCCTTTTAAATAAGATCCAATGGAACTGTCTTTAATTGATGAAATTTCATTCGATATCTAGCAACTTTATCGGTGTTATAGTGTAGTAGAATTTGAACAAATTGCTATTGTTATGTGATATTTAGATCGAAGTGTTGTCAAGTAGTTGTTATTGTGGTGCTATAGCAATGTAGTTTAGTGGAATTTGAACAAAATGCTAATTTTTATTTGCGAGTGACAATACTGATTTGTATTGAATCTTTGTTTGGGTTTGGGATGAAACTGTCTTTAAGTGATGCAATTGAGGATAATCTCTATTTTGTCATGAAATGTCATGGTATGGTACATTTATTCCATGTGATTGTGTTGCTATCAGTTTCGTTATTGTTTCATGTATTGTTAGATATTTAAACCAATGACGAAAACGAACGAGGTTGGTCGTGAATAAGCGAATTAACCTTGTTGTGTTGCTTGATTTTGAAAAGAAAAAAAATTATATAGTGACAAAATCATGTTTGACACTTTATGGATCATGTAGGATATTAACTTCAAAGAAAAAACGATTGTTTATAATTTGGAACAAACTTGGATAGAACGCCATGAATTCACTGCACGCATCAAATCGGAGTTGTTAGATATATCCAACAATTCACACTGTTTGCTTGGTAAATCATATTTAAAAAGCAAACTCAAAATGTGAGTTGTTTGATCTTTATCCAACTGAGCAGATTTGCTCTTTCCAGTTTGCTTGTTTGGAATGAATATATATTATGACTAGTACTGGCACTGATGTGTTACTTTGTACAGAAAACAACTTTAAATCTCTTGCAACAGAAATTTAACAGATTAGTAATGAATTAGTGACACTTGCGTGTGGATGGTCTGGTGCTAACTTTTGTGATGATCACCGTTGAGTGTAAGAATGATCCTATATAAAATCAACCGAAAGCACAAAGAAATTCACTAGTCTTGGAGTTTGTTTTGGCTTTTTATGTTTTAAAATTTCATGTTTGTGTCTTTGTGACTCATTTTTGGGTTGATTCACCTGCAGTTGCTATTCTAGTCCCATATTTGCAGAGACGCCATTTATAAATTATAAGTACATATTCTAATCTATGCTGTTAATAAAGCAATTTTGTTATAAAGCTGTGTAGTGTATAGCAATAGTTGGCATTTGACTGTCTTCTATGTTGTCTACATTGTGAGTTTGAAGCTGCTGCAAAATCATTTTTTTTTTTGTTTTGTTTACTGACAAATTCTTTGTTAAGATTGCATTGCATTGTTCTCATCCCTTGTATTTCCTTCTTATTGTAATTGCTCCAATGGGTCAGTTATCTCTTTTGACACAAACTAGGAATGCTCAATGATAACTCAATCAACTATTCTGTTTGAAATTCAGGTTCGCCTTGAAGTGGCAGAAGCACTTTTCTTTTATGTGGGCAGCAATCTCTGGAACTTGGATTTCATTAAATGGTGGCAGAATCTGAGTTTGAGAAGCTTTTTGAATAGTAAAAATTGTTCAAGAAATTGTAGTTTAGCATTCATGAACATTAATTTTTTTCTCTTCATTTTCCCGTTGATAGTAAATCAGGAATGAAGTGAATGACTAAATCATACCTGTCTTTTGTCTTACCTCAACTGGAATGCTATAATCTTTTATGGCTATTACTATTTGTATAACTCTGAAGTGCTTGATCAAGTATTGTAGTGCTTGTAACTCCTTGATATATTTTACATAATTTCTGACTGGCCGGTACTTGCGTCTGGGCAGCATAAATAGATTGGTTTTCTAATGGGTACAGTCTTTGTTTTAACATTATTTGATAAGTGTGCAATCTGAGTTTGTGTTTCAAGTAATTGTGTAATTACTAGACTTGCTGAGGCTGTAAAATTCTTGATTGACAACTATTTAGCTGAAAACCTGTGGATTTGTCATATTGGTGTGCCTTTGATGCATATTTTTTATAATACAGTGTGATACTACAAAGTGATATGTTGGAGAGAACTTGGTGGTTTAAAAAAGATAACGTGTGGTGCAAGTGGGAAAGGAAAACCAAGGAAAAGGATGGTGACACTGACAGTTTGGAAGAAGAGGAAGATAAACTGAATCGTGATATAGTTGAGACGACTCAGTATGTATTTGCATTGACATTTAAAAAAGCAAAACCGTGGCGAAAAACCATGTGTATGCAAAAGCTACAAATACCAGTTTCTAGTTTTCAAGGGGGGATGCTATTAAACGTGAGTTTGGGCGATAAAACGCCAATAAAAAAGGATTTCGATTTATTTTAGGTTTCAATTTGATTTCTTACGTTTAAAAAGCATCAATTTGGTCTCTTACGTTTTCATTAGGTTTCAATTTAGTCTTTTTTGTTAGTTCGTCACTAACACCGTTTGAACTATACATGTGTCAAAGTGTCCATGTGTCTGTCCACATATGCAAATTGGCAGTCACTTGTGACAAAATTGACGGAAAGGACGAACTAATTTAAATGTTAAAAACGTAAGGGATCAAATTGATACTTTTTAAACGTAAGAGAACAAATTGAAATCTAAAATAAATGTAAGGGACTTTAAGCCAAAATAAAAAGATGATGCTAATGATATGTGTGGTGCTAATGGGTAAGAACACCATGGAAGAGTAGGGTGTGTGGTTGTTAATAGAAATCAAAGGATCAAAGAGTTGAAGATGAATCTCATAACAAAAATAGGTTTGAGAGTTTGATATGAAGGAAAAACCTTGAGTATTCATATTGAATTACTATTGATTAAAAGATGGTAAATAATTACATTGATTGTTCTATATGTAAAGCTTGTAATGACTTAACATACTAAATATCTAAACAAAACTCTAACTAATTTCTAACTATTAACTAACTCTAGATTAATTTCTATATCCTAATAGCCTCCCACAAACTCATAGTAAGGGGATACTTAATATGAGTTTGGATTACAAAATGAAAATATTATCAAGGACTAGAAACAGAGAAAGATGGGACTAAAACAAAAAGAAATGAGCCATGGCACAACCATATTGAGTTTTGAAATCCATAATCTCCAAGCAATTTCTACTCATAAAGTGGAAACCATTCATTGAAGTGTACCAAGCCACATATCTCCAATTTCTTATCCTGACTGCAACAAGTGCACTAATGAAAACCCACAACGACAGAAATAGAACTCAACAAACAACTATATCATCACTACATCACCAAGAGAACAAGAGCAGCTTGTGATTCTTGTAAGGTAAACAAAGAAATCTCATAGCAATTTAGGACTGAGAGTGACTAGTGCTTCTTTGATTTTGCTTAGAAAGTATAACAGTATGATTCAGGAATGAATTAAGCAATAGTAGACACTTGTTAAAACAAATCTCCATTATATTCCATTATGTGAAACATCATCTTTTACCATACCTATGTGCACAGGAAGTAATCCAAAAAACATGCTCCCATACAAGAACCTTCTATGCTTCCAACTAGCCAAATTGAAACATAAGCAATATCAAATTGTGAAGATTGACTACATCATCAATTCCAAGGCTAACTCAATCTCCAATTACTATATAGTGTCTAGCAAGCATTGGCTGGAAAGTAAAATAAAAAAGGACAAAAGCACTTAGCCTATTACTTGATATTTACTTCTGTCATCCTACCAGTTTCTCGCGCGCCCTACGTCTTTCCCATTTTACCCTTCCGCTACTTAAATAGCGGACGTTATAAAAATGATATTTTTTGAAAAATTTCGTCTGTTACTTACGTAGCGGAAGTTATAAAAAATAGTTATGGTAGGGTTTTTTGGGGGTGTCCGCTACTTAGTAGCAGATAAGGATACTTTGGTAAATTCGTAGGGCGCACGGGAGAATAAGTAGAATGGCAAAAGTAAATCTCCTATTACTTAGTACAAGATGCATATAGTTACATTGCCATAAGGGCCCATTGATACATAAAGTAGCCTGGATTTTCTTCCTTTAACATCACAGCAAACAAAATCAGAATCTTTATCTTGATCAATGGTGACAGAATCTGAATCAGAAACGTCAATAGTAAATCACTGGATCAAAGAGTTGAAGATGAATCTCATAAGAGAAATATGCTTGAGAGCTTGATATGAAGGAAACCTTGAGTATTCATATTGAATTATAGATTAAAAGATGGTAAATGATTACATTGATTGCTCTATATATAGAGAGAGCTTGTAATGACTTAACAAACTATCTATCTAATCAACAAACTCTAACTAATTCCTAACTACTAACTAACTCTAGATTAACTTCTATATTATAATAGTTCTAGTTAAACATATTGCTGTACTCACTTTTAGTCGGTCAAAAATTTAGAGCTGGGCAAATATCAAATGATTCACATTTCTACATTAACAAACTTTAACCGTGATCATTTTCGTCCATTGGTTCCAATTTAATGGTTACAGCCAATAACTAGTATTACATACACATAAAAGGTTGACTGGTTCACATTTCAATCTCTGAATCAAATCCAAAACAAACTTATACTACCAGTAAATTTTCATTCAATGGGTCTAATTCAGTAATTGCAGCAACATATTTTTTTTTCTTCTAATACAGCAAAACCGTATTCATGCATCCAAAGGACCAAAACGAGGAAATAGAATTCCCTGTAATTACATAATAATTGGAACATTGGTGATCATTCAAACTCGATTTGATGGTTTAGAAAATGCAATTTTCATGGAAATGTTCCAAACACTGTCATACATACCATACCAAAGATGAGACTTCGTGCTAAGGAAATCAAACACTTATCAGTTTAATACCAAACATTGGTTAATGGTCATATACGGGAGGAAGAAACTGAGATTCAGATGGAAATTCGGAAGAAACTGAGATTCAGATGGAAATTCATGTCAACTCTCATAGACATGCGGTTTACAATTTTCACCCACATCCATATTTCATGAAGCAAACAAACAAACAATTGACTGGAAAACAAATCCCATGATATATTTAACATTCAAAAACCATAATACACAACCCATTTTACATTCTAACACAGCTAGTCTTGTAATCTTGTGATCTTAATGACAATCATATTTTGTTTAAATAGGTCAATCAAATAGCTAATGAGATATTTGAACAATTCTAATCAACTTTTCCTCGTCTAAATTGCATGATAAAAGTGAACTATAACAAATCCCTATCCTAACACAATAGATTAGAGTGTTTGGATGAAAGTAAAGCAGCACACAATCAAGAAGATAAAATAAGATTTAAATCATATTTAAAATAAGACTCAAATGTGCTCAGACCAATTTCCATTTAACAGTTGTGATTTGTAGAATGAAAGTCAATTTGTAAATTAGTGATCACAAGGAATCCTAATTCACTAAAACCAACTTAAACCACACATCCTACAAAAATCGCAGGTACCATAAACATATTGCTTCAAAAGCAAATAAATATACCCCGGAAAGATTCAAATTGCAAACCCACAATTAGGCTTCACATATGCTATTGCAATAAGATTGAAAAGATTCATATGATCATATCAAAGAACAGCGAAAAGGATTCACATGCAAGCTATTACCACGACTAAAACCACACTTCCCAAGAGCCTTATCACTTCTTTCAAAAGAAAGAAAAAAACAGGACAGTGAAACACCCAAAAAAAAAAACTAAAATAGTACCTTGATTCTAATTTCAACACCCTAAGAGAAAAGCCAAAATCAAGTACATCACTTCAACACAACCACCACATCACAACATACTCATTACCAGCAAAAGATACAAAACTATAAACAAAACAAAAAACATATTTCAATAGAATATCCACAACCAAATTAACAAAAATAAGTCCATACTTCCAAAACAACACCAAACCAAAACACAATTTAAAGTTTAAACAAACAGAAAACTCAACAAAATCAATAACAGCAAGCACACAGTATCAAGGTTTCAAATGAATATATCCACAACAGCAGCAACCCACAAAATCATTTAATTTTTCACATCCCACAACTACAAGATGATACCAATTGAGTCCAAATCAAACTCTTCAACTCTATGGCAGAATAAGAACAATCAAATAAACTCCAAACAGAACACATAATAAACTAAAATCACAAGCTATCATCATTTTGCAACAAAATATCAGATCCATATCTCAGACTACAACACAAAGAACTTGACAATTAAACCTCCAAACATTACATATCATCATCATCATCATCATCATCATCATATACTAAAAAATATATTTTGATTATCCACAACCACATCTACCCACAACACAACATGATTGAAATCGCGACAGCATCAATCTTATTTAACCGAGATTCTTAAAACAAATTCCAAACAGAACACCAAAAATAACTAATACAACAAACTATGATTATTGTTCATTCAAATTCACCATAATACCATATGATAATATCTCAAAATACAACATAATAATTAAAATACTCCATTCATCATAAAAAAAAAACACTTAAATCTTATCAATATCTTCATCCTCAAACTCGATGTAATCATTAGCATCACCATCTTCTTCTTCATCAAGACCACCACCAATACCTTCATTAAGTCTAATATGTTCAGGAAGCTCACCATAAGCCTTAAGAAGCCTAGCTTCATCAGGCATGTATTTCAGAATCACATCAGACTTATCATCCTGATAATCACGAAGTCCGACCAGAATAATATCACCGGCAGCGATCCAAACTTTCTTATGCATCTTACCACGAATATGACAGAGACGCTTTCTTCCGTCGATACACGTCGCTTCACAACGACCGTTACCGAGCATACGGAGAACTTGAGCGTATTCTTGTCCGTCTTCTTTGAAAACGAGCTCGCGTTTCTCGTCGTCGGCTTCGTTCTTACCTCTCTTGCGATTCTTTCCTCCCTTTCCCTTGTTCTTCGGCATGGTTGAGGATTGATTCGATTGAAAGGTTTGTGTTTGGATGAAACCCTAATTTGTTGAATTTGTGATTGTGGATTTTGTGTGTGAGGGATATAGTTAGGGTTAGCGTGTGGAAATTAAATGATTCGGTCGCTCTTTTTAGATAGACGATTTTGCCCCTACTACTATGTTAAAATTAGGGGTGATCGCGGTGCGGTTTGGTTTGGTTTTGAGCATAAAAGTCATTCTAACCGCGAGATAAAAATGCATGCGGTTCGGTTTGGTTCGGTTGATTTTTAAAAAGTCATCCAAACCAAACCAAACCAAACCAATGCGGTTTGGATCGGTTCGGTTGGTGCGGTTTAAAACATAACGATTGTACCGAACAATTTTAAGCATAAAAAAAAAATAAAAAACTGAAGTTCCAAAATAACATTGTAGTACCAACAAAAATTATTTATCCAAAATAACATTATAGTAACTTACAATTTTAAATATATAAAAAAATTGCATTTTCAAAATAACATCACGGTACCGATAAAATTTGTTTATTTAAAATAACATTACAACACCAAAATAAAATTTCAGTACAAAAAATAAAAACAATTTGAAGTTCGATTAAATTGGTCGACTGACTTGGTAATTGGGCATGTATATTGAAATATAAATATATTTTCTTTTACGATATTGGAATATAAATATATAATAGTAACTTAATGCGGTTTTTGCGGTTATCCGCGGTTTTTGCGGTTTTTGTGGTTTGCGGTTTTGCGGTTTGCGGTTCAGTAAGAAAGCCATCCAAATACATCCAAACCAAATGCGGTTTTTGCGGTTTTCGGTTTGGTTTGGTTCGATTTGCGGTTTTACTTTTGGATTGGTTCGGATACGATCACCCCTAGTTAAAATCCTTTTTATTTTAATTAAAAAATTAGTAATTTTAACGTTCAATAATATAAAGAATATTATAAAAAAGAAAAAGAAAAAAAGAATATCTTTTTAGAAAAATCATTTTTTTTACATTTGAGCAAAACTTCCTTAATAAAATATAATACTTTCTAAGTAGAGATTGAAGTTTGAGTTCGAATCTTGAATCTTCCAATTATTTATATTAAGAAGTGAATTTATTGTTATTATGTTATTTAATAAATAAAAATGTTTTTTGAATTTTAAGCTACTATAGTTAGTGGTCAAACTTGTTTTTTTGTTTGGATATCGACTAACTTTGTTATTCGTGTTGTTTTTTTGACCAACACTTTTGTAAACTTTTGTAGTCTTTTTTGACACACTTTATGATGAGGAGAGTAATAGGCTGGTTAATATATATCTCATTTTTGTCTGTTCAACAAAAATTCATTTTCCAATTTCATTTTCTAAAAGAGATAAATTAAATTATCTATCCCTCGAAGGCTCGAATCCTTCATCCTCCGACCTCCTTATCGCGACAAACCCTCTCATAAGTCACCCAATTAATGTTATTGAGACCCATCAAGATTAACGGTTTATAGTTTTTATTAAATACCGTTAATTTTGATGGATCTCAATAACATATCATATGATTTTCAATTTCTTTAAAATTTGACATGGATGATCTATATGATACAAATTTTCAATCCAACGGTGGATTTTGTAAAATTCGTATTTGTTATAACAATATTATCTATATGAAAGACATGATGCACTTGTTCATATTAGCTAAAGCCAACCAAGAGGCACCGTTCAATTTTATTTATTTATTTTACATTCAATCACAAAAATAGCTTTATTCTCCACTACTAAAACGTAATTCAATTCCTTTCTTTCATCCTCATCTCATCAATACCATGTCAAAGATTTCTCATTTTTGGTCAAAATTTCCACAAGTGTATGCTTGACCTTTCTATTTTTGGGTATGCATATTTGGGAAATTTCACTCCTTTATAGATACTATCTATAAAAGAAATTTAATGGGAGTATTTTGGACTAATTTCTTGTACTTATATTTAATGGCCAATGGGTAACTATTTAGTTAAAATATCTGTGAAAATAGACACATAATGTTAACCTCCTATTCCTAAGGTTAGGTGAAATTGGACTCTCATATTTGAAGGTGGAATGACCATGATAGAAGTTTTTTTTTTTGTTACAAATGACCATGATAGAAGTGATTTTGCTGCTGTAAAAATGTGTTTGTAAGGAGATCTTTAACCATTGATAATATTCTAATAGTTGAAGCTGATTTTGTTGATTTTATTAAAGAAACCATCGAATCTTACACAGATGACGGCGATTAAGAAGCTATTAGCTCCAGTAATTGACATATATCCTGTTTTGTCTGGTTGAGTCAAAAGAACTTAGGAAGATATTCATATTCCTGAGATTGTTCTGTCCTGACAGAACTTGCTATCTATTGAAAACTATGAATCACGGATATAGACACGGACATTCATATTCCTGAGATTGTTCTGTCTTGACAGAAATGTTCTTTACATTGTTCTTTACTGCATTGATGAAGTTGTAATCATTAACATCACCATCTTCTTCAATCTTCATCAAGACTACCACCAATCCCACATTTAGTCTAATATCGGAAAGCTCACCATAAGCCGTAAAGAAGTTAGAAGTCTAAAAGAAGTTAGAACATGCTCTTATAGAAATTGGGGTGTAGGTTAATTCCTAAGCCTTCTAATCCTAAGGTTTCAAATCTATGCAGGAGGGTCCAAAATAGCATCAGTTTCATTAGCTAGCCAGACAAATTTCCAATTTGGCTTAAGGAGTTTAATTATATATCTATGATCAGAGTAAAATGCCCCATCAAGGTACAGTATGAAACTAGGAGCTTTCTATCTCTCTTAAAGAGGATCCTCGTAGCGCTTTCCTCTCACTGTTATTGCCCGGTACCCTAGCTAGATTCAAGTTCTCCTCCCCATTCTTTTAATGGTAGCAATGGATCCAGAACAACTTCTGACCGCTTAACTTTCGCAACAAAGGAAAACGGTAACAGACCGATTTTTAAAACCATACTCTTTAGGATTAGAACTCCATTTACTTGAGTCTTTAGTTAACTTGCTAGAAGTTCAATTATTATAATTGTACTTATGAGAAAATATAATAAACATCATTGTGCAGAAAAAGAACAATAAAAAAAAAACTCTAAACATTAAAATTAAAACCTCTAAACATTACATATCATCATCATCATCATCATCATGATTAAGCAAAAGAGTAGTTACAAATTATAGTTGGAAATCCTAAAAACAAGACAATTAAAATTCAAGAAAAAACCCTAAATCTTATCAATATCTTCATCTTCAAACTCAATGTAATCAGCACCAAAATCCTCATCTTCATCAAGACCACCAGCAATACCTTCATTAAGTCTAACACTATCAGGAAGCTCCTCATAAGCCTTAAGAAGCCTAGCTTCATCAGGCATATATTTCAGAATAACATCAGATTTATCATCCTGATAATCGCGAAGTCCGACGAGAATTATATCACCGGCAGCAATCCAGACCTTTTTGTGCATCTTACCACGAATATGACAGAGACGTTTCTTTCCGCCATTGTCGTCAAAACAATTAGCTTCACAACGACCGTTACCAAGCATACGGAGAACTTGAGCGTATTCTTGACCGTCTTCTTTGAAAATCAGTTCGCGTTTCTCGTCATCTGCTTCGTTCTTTCCTCTCTTCCGATTCTTTCCTCCCTTTCCTTTGTTCTTCGGCATTGTTGGTTTGGTTGAGAGCGCTTTTGTGTGTGTTGATGAAGAAACCCTAGTTTCTAGACTGTGGATTTTGTGTGAGAGAGATTGGGATAATGGTAGCTCTATTTATAGGGATGATATTTTGGCTGAAATCTCTTTTTTTTTTTTTAATTAAAACAAACTTACTTGACGAGCACGTTTATTACTTGGCTTACACGTGGAATTATTTGATTTTTTTGGACCAAATCTTTTTTTTATAAGATTTGGAGCAAATCTTTATTTGATTTTTTTTTTATAAAAATAAAAATTTGTCTTTACTATTTAGTATTCTACTTATTCACCTTTAAAAAATATCTATTTGACAAATTTTTACTTTTTTACAACAAACTTGAAGATTAAATCTTGACATCATGCATACTATTCAAATCTCTTATCACTAGATTAATTCTAGTGGTTTTACTTTTAATTAAGTCTTTGATATTATGAATATTTTAATAAAAAATCCATTAACTATTAAGGGTCTGTTTGGATTAACAGCTTATACATTTTAACACGAGAGTTTATATCATATGCTCTTATACTTTTTTTTGAAGAAACCATAAGTTCTTATAATTAATAAACTATTTACGTTTGGATATGTATATTAAAAAGTACTTACATAAATTAAAGAGTTTGGGTGTGTCATTGTATAAGTAATTATAAATTCAAGATTGATTTTCCTATCAATAAACAAATAAACTTAAGATTGACTTTACATAAAAATAAATAATTTTTTAAGATTAATTTAAAAAGATAAATTAAATATAAAAAAAATAAATAAATGTGATATTTTTTTGTATACAAATGTGATACTTTTAGAAAGATCAAATTTGAGAAGAAAAAGATAACGGTGTAAAAACAAGAAGATAATTTTAAGATTGACTCAAGAAATAAATTTTCTAAGTATGTAATATTGTGTGGAATGGAGCAGACAAGATTCAAACCGAGATACTTTTTCAAAAACTCAAGCCCAAGAAGGATAACCATATTATAAGAGTTGATGTTTTCTCTCCCGACCGCCTTTCTTTTCTACCCCCTGAATTTCCGTTTTTGCCCTTGGAGGGTACTTCGGGTTTTACGAACCGAATTTTTTTGTCATGCTCAAAAATTTCAGTTAATAAAAACCGAAATTTTGTGTTCCAAATTTTTTTCCAGATTTCCTGCAAAAATTCAGCATCAGACCCTCAACTTTCACAATTTATTTGGAATACTAAACGATGTCCGAAATAAGTTGGTCAATTTTTTTCAAAATACGAGGGGTAAAATGAGATTTTAGGGAGGGTATAAAAGAAACTCTGGAAGTCGAGAGAGAAAACATCATAACAGTTTATTAAAATATGACATAAGTACCTTATATGAAAGTTTGATAGACACATTTTATTAATTTATCCAAATACTAATACAACTATTGAATCTCTAGATAAGCTCACATAAGCTTAAAATAAGTTAATCCAAAATGAGTCATAAATCGGTTTTCTATCAACTTTTTTTTTTAAATAGGTTTTACTTTTATGTCAATTTAAAATCCGTTTAGAACCATTTTATATTTATCAAACAATTTAATATTAAGGAAAATGTTAAACAGTGTCTCTGGGATAAATAAAATAAAAAATATTAAATATGTTTCAAAATATTGTTTTATAGACTAGATACATTAAATTCTCAATGAATATGAAAAATAAAATTTCTCTTATATTTAGGATTGGAGGGAGTATTAATCATATAGTTCTCAAGTAAAGAGGACCCAATAATCTAGAGTTCAGCTACAAATTAAGTAAAATTTCACCAACAATTTAAAAAATGGTTTTAAAACTCCTCTCTCCGGTATCTCCGGTATAGTAGTAGTAATTATTGTTTTGGTTCATAGAAAGTAAACCACCAAATTAATCATGGGTGGACTTAGAGTGTTTTTTTTTTTTATAAGCAAAAAATGAATTATAAGGAGTACAAGGGGTACTCAACCCTTACAATTCAGAATAGATCACTTTAGATGCGTTAAAAACAATCTAAAGAATTATTACGCCATTCAGAAAAAACTAAATTAACATTGTTCTCTGTTCGGTCTATAAACCAAAACCAAGAAAAATAAACAATTTAGAGTGTAATTATAGTATGCTAAAATGGAGACACAATTTCCATATTTTAAATAGAAAAAAAATGGAGAAAAGTTCGTCAATATATAATGAAGATGTAACAATTAAAAAAACTTGAGAGAAAAAATTGTGAGAACCCATTCCCATTCTTATTTTTATTTCCTGTAGAAAAAATATGAAGGTGACGTGACTCTATTTATACCGTGCCTTTTGATCATGAATTGGATTCCACATATCTTCACTGCACAAATCCAAATCTGGATACTTTGTTTTTTTTTTCTTTTTCACCATCAGTTTAATCTGGTTCGGGAGTCAGTTCTTACATAAAGTGGTTTCAGTCCCCTCCCAATCACAGTTGCAGAGGATCGAACTGTGGTCCTCCCTATCAAGTTTAGCACCAATCACCTGAACCAACTAACAATTGGTGGATACTTTGTTCCTTTTAATAGAATTAGAATGATTCTAGTAAAAAAGAATACACCAATAGTGTGACACACTGAATAAATACCTGAGTCTTTAATTAATTAATTAGTTTGTTAGAAGTTCGATTATTAATAGTGCATCACTTAAATATTTCTTTTTATAAGCACTTAAATAAATTTAACTGCCTGAAAATATTTGTCTATGCATGACATTAAAAACCAGCTCTTTAAGAAAACCAACTTCTGAGTGGATCACAGAAAAGGAAGCCAAGTTCAAAGCAGAACCTCGATAACTCCAGGCATAATCTAGAATAGATAATATATATATTTTTTTTTACACAAGATAATAAAAATTTATCCTTTCAATTTCATGCAATAGTAGGCAAGGCACTATAGAAGGTTAACCAACAGAACAATATTAGAAAAGGTTTCTAACATGACATTATAGAAGGTTAGTTGGTAGAACAATATTACAGATGATGAGAATTCAACAGCTATAAAAAGGTCAGAGCTACCAACTGGAATATAAAAAGTTTACAAATTTGAATGTCTGATGGTGAGCTCAGCCCTGAGATGTAGAACACCGTTGATGAAGTAAAGACAATCCTCAGCCATGAATGAAGTCCATGGAATTGCAAACAAGTTTCTGTAGCCAACGGCCTTGCCACCTGTGAATGTGTAATTGCCTTTGTATTTGCTGACAAACTCCTCTGTTGGTCTTGACCTTGCAGCAAATTCATAGTCCACGGTGAAGCTGACGGAACCCTTTTCCTGCATTCCTAGAAACAGACCAAAGCAATGGAAAGAGCTTTGTTGATCCATGTTACAATGTGCCGAAAGGAAAAATCCCTGTCCACCCAAGTGGAATGCCTGAGAATAAACACGGCCAGATGGGTACAAATTGGAACACTCTTCACGCTTTAGATCCAAGTACACCACACACTGCTGGCGGGGAAGTTCAAATTCAACCACCTTGACAGGACGGTATTTGTATGCCCTCTCCAAGAAACGACGGCTTGAGAAAGCAGGCTCTTCTGCTGCTAGTGACCGTTGGCGATGTGGAACCTCTGCCTTGAAGAATAGGGCTTCAAGTACAAGCTTGGATGAAACATCATGTTCAAAATCACTACAGGTTAAGACCTTCTTAAGCTTTCGGCAAGTCATATAAGGGAAGCGAATTAATCGTGCAAGCCGTGCACCTAGAACTTCTCGCCTTTCTTCAAGATTGCTGTACTGGTGTCTTGCCCATTTCAACACAAAGTCATATACAGCATCTTCTGATGCAACCTGGAGATCATCACTAGATAATATTGCCTCTATTCCAGCTAAGGGCAAGTTCATAACCTCTTCCTGGAACCTGGTCATATACAATATAAGATTGTTAGCATTCAAAAAGAAACATGACATTGGAATGAAACCAATGAAGTTTGGCAACAAAAGAAAGAAGAAACATGACATTGGAATGAAACCAATGAAGTATGGCAACAAAAGAAAGAGGTGTTTTTCAAAAGAATGGAGAATTAGAATCAATGATGCTAAGGAAGAAAATATATATTTTCCCCAAGACTTTTCAAAGGCCTTTCTAAAATGACTTTGACCTATGAAGTTAACTACTCAAGAGTAACAGTCATCCACCAAAAGCACTATCTACAAGAGTTCCGACCATTAGACTCAACACACACACAAGAGCACAAAGTTGAATACATATTGTAGTCACGAAATCCCTCTGGTCCCTAACAACAAGTGCAATAGAAAGAACTTCATAAAACAGAAGAGGACGTACTAAATAAATAGAAATTGATAAACGGGAAAAATCATAAGAGTTTGTAGTGAATCTAAGATAATGCAACTGAAATTAAATGAAAAGTAAACACTTGCTTGGTTATATCTTTGTATCGGCCAGCAAGATACTGCTTTGCAGCATCGGTCAATGGTTGAACTGCGTCAGCCATTAAGACACTGGAAGGAAGCTCCAGGTAAAGCAATGCAGATTCAGGTGTCATGGTCAAATTCCGCAACAACCGACTACATAATCTCATGCATGAAGCAACTTCAAATTTATCTGCAGCCATCAACACATCAAGCAAACCAGGTGCGGTCCTAACGCTCAAGTTATTGCTATACATAAAATTCAGTAGCTCCATGAGAGCAGCTTCTTCTGTAACATGCAAAAGAAGTACCGCGTTTAGGTGACTATATGAAGATAAAACTAAAATGATAAAGGAAATATTATAAAAAGTTTATATATGTTTATACCAGAGGCATTAATTCTCAGGGTGACATGTCTCAGCTCTGATTCCCTCATCCCATTTGAGAAAAGCTGCAGACGGTAAATAAACACTGCTAAGAAAACATTTTTTTTGCAGAACTACACAATGTAACCTATAAAAAAGAGATGTTTGTCTACCTTATAGAAGAAAGGGCTTTTTGCGGCCAAAATAGGAGAACTTATATGTAGGGTTTTAACTCTAACATCAGCTTCAGAGAAATCCATGCCCAGGTTTGGATCATCATTGGTATTAACAGCTTCATCACCTATGTTAACCATATCAAAATCAGAAGCATTCATATAGCAAAACCGATAGCTTCATACACAAGGAAGAATACATGTTTCCTACTTACAAGCAAAGGGGGAATATTATGCTTTCTTTAATACTAATTCCCTAGTAAATTATACCCTTATTTCATAAATTGACAGTGATGATCTTCAAGATTTGTGGCATTTCACAGAGAAAATGTATTGGTCTAATCCCTCAAGAAAACAAGATCGAACTATGCAGTGATGGAAGATACAAACATAGGTCTTTTTTTTGGGGGTGGTGGTGGTCAGGAGCTCTATAGCACTGACACTTCTAATAACGTGTCCGGTGTCCGACACCAACATGACAAAGACACGCGTGTCTACGTTCAAATAATACCTTTTTTTTCAAATTTTAACATGTGTCAATGTGTGCTTCACAGGTACGGAGAGAACAAGTCTCTTGAACCTAACAATTCTATTATAATTCTATTCTATTATTGAAGATTTAACTTTAAAATTTTAAGCTATTCAAATACCAGAAGGAAACTCTTCAACCATGGCAACGACCTCTTCATCCTGATTTTCAGAAGCCACAAAATCATCCATCTCAGGTTGGTTCCCATTCAAAATTTGCTCATCCGGCATATCCACACCTACAAACAAAAAAAACATATAACATTAAATACAATGCTACATAATGAGGAAAAATAAACACGCCAACACAAACATTACCCAACATACACAAAAAACATCACATTATCCCCAAACATCCACCATTTCACAAAAACCAGCCTTTATATATATCTTTGACACCCATCACAATCCCTTTCAAATTTCTACTTATACAATACATTTCTCAAAATGACACAAAAATCTAGAATCAACCGATTTCCATTTTTTGCTGTAATTAAAAAAAAATCCGTTTTTGAAATTGAAATCTAAAATCTAATTTATTTTTGACATGATAATCTTTTCCTTCCCTAAAAAATTCTACAAATCTAGAATCAAACCATTTCCGTATTCATCACTGAAAAACCTAAAAACCCTAAATTAAAAAAATAAAAAAACAATTTTTGATAAAAAAAAATTACCGTTTTCTTTCTTAACATCTTCGCGTCTCCTCTTCCGATGTCGAGCCCAATCAGCGATGGTGGTACAAAGTTCAGAATCAGGCTGAGGATCAACAGGGTCAGGCATGATCTCGATACGAAGAACCCTATCGGAGAAATTACTGTCATTGAAAGCGAATCCGAAATCGGCATCGGAAGTTGAACCACCACCGTGAGCCCATTCGGATTCCATGACGGTGACAGGGTCAAAGAGATCGGAATTCAAATCCTTCATGAATGAATAATTGAAGAATTTCGACAGAGAAGAGGAAACGGAAAACCCTAAGATAAGGTTGGGAATTTGAGACAGAGAGGGTTTTTAATTTAGATTTTGAGGAAACCGTTGTAACAAATAAATTAAATGAGTTCAAAGGTTTTTAAGAATGAATGAAAATATGGTTTTAATTTCTCCTAAATATATATAATATATTCTTCTGGTTCATTGCAAGAACAAATTTTTGTTTATTTATTGTTGAGAAAATGGGACCCTACACACTGTAAAATTTAAATGGTTTTGTCTGTCATTTTGTTTTAAAATGGTTTTACAGTCAGTCAAATAAAATAAAATATGTGATAAACGAATTTGAGTTTGCTTTGTTTACTTGTTGTTGATTTAGAAGAGATCCACACAAGCTAAGATTAATGAAATTTATTAAAAGTGAGTTTTATTAATTTTTAGTTGTGTTTATCTCTTTTCTAAATTAATATTTCATCTTTTTATTTTTTAAATATTTTTTTTTAAGAAATTGAAATAGTAAGTTATAGGTCTTGGGCTCAGCTCATTGTAAACAAAAACAAAAAAAACTAGTTTAAAGATACATGCATTCTCACCTTGATTCATCGTATACAAGAGCTTTTAAAATTGAACTGGCAGGTGCATTTCAATCACACTTTGCGGGAAGGAAATCGAAGTGCTGATTGACTGGCTAATTTTAGTTTTTCTTTGGATTCGTTTAATACTTATGTTATGGAGACTCCTCCGAGTAAAATCTCTAGTCACCTTTTTTATTATTTTTCTTGGGCTTGCATGCCTATGAATATTTATGTAACTCTGTAGATCTTGTTCTTTTTGGGCATTGGACCTCTTTTATCACAAAAATAAAAATAAAATATTTAAAAATTTGTTATATAATATTATTAAAATATAAGTGAAAGTGTTGTACTATATTTTTTTGTAAAACTTATTAAACGAATAAATTTGATTATAACTATCATTGATAAATTATCTAATTTTTATGTATCCGTCACAAATAATAGTACGGTGTATATTTTTTAATAAAAAATTAAAAATTTGATTAAAAATATTTAGGATAATTTAGTAAATTTGTTAGTACGTAACTTTATTGTATTATTTTTTGTAAAACAATTATATTATTATTATTATTATTATTATTAATAGTTAATAGTATTTTTTTTATGAAAAATATTGTTTATGTTTCTATTTCTATATTCCTAATTTTATGTATATTCATCTTATTTTTTTCTATATATTTTTTACTAACAGAAAAGGAATCATCATCAGATAAAGAAATACCTCCATCATTTTGTGTTCATCCATTGCTCTTCGTTGTTCTTCGCCGTTTAAACAAAATTTGTGTTCGTGTTCGTCGTCGTTTCGTAACAAAATCGCGAAATCTAACCATTTGGAATCATCAACATCGCAACAGAGAAGATATCAATGGATTTTGGGGTAGAAAGTTTTCGATTTGGGGATGGAAGAAGGATTTAGGGTTTGATATGTTGAAGAAGACATAAATGTCGTATTTGTTTCTCTGTTTTCTATTTTATAAGGATTTAATATATATATTTTTTTTTACGATATATAAGATTTAATTTTCTTTTTTGATTTAGTTTTAATATATTAACAATTTTATTTAATAAAATATATATGAATTTCAGTTTTTTGTTATTTTAATAAATACCACGTGGATGACACGTGTCGGCCAGTCATCAAAATTTTGCTATGTCATCATGCCACGTCAGCACCGTTAGTGACATTTTGACAGCGGGGACCAATTATGGAAACGGAAAATTTTAGAGGACTAATAATCGAAGAAATTTTTTTGGGGGACTAAAAACAAAATTTTGGATATTTATGAGGACTGAAAACATATTTAACACTAGTTTATATTAGTTTAATTTGATGTTATTGAATGAAAAAAAATTATTTTTACGACATCCAGTAAGGTCCGGCTCAACCCAGCCTAATAATAATGTATAAATTAGGTTAAGGGTTCCAATAATAATAATAATAATAATAATAATTTTATAGTTTATTTTTTAAATTATAGTTATTCACACCCTTTCCTCGTAAGGTGTATAACAAACAATTCACTTGGTCTAAAAAGAACGGCTCACCAGCCCAATTTTTTTTTCCAATTAGGGTTTATGTTTTTTTTATATAAAAAGGCTTTATTTATGATGCTTCTATGGCCGAATAACCTTCTTCTTTACTATTTGGTTTGATTTTCTTCCGATGGGAAACGTTTTTAGCTTTTTCAATAACAAGTCTGAGACTAAAGATGCCCCTTCTATGCCCAAGTCTGTTCGTCCCCCCCTAGGGATGATGTTTTATATAAACCATTGAGCATTTTCTCCGATAACAAGTCTAAATCTGTTTGTTTTGCTATTACTAATGAAATGGATGAAAGGGGTGCTCGTGTTGTGGTTACTATACCAATCGATACATGGTCAAAAGCGTCGTTGTTGGCTTGTGTGCACATTGGAGCTTTTCTCCTCAAAAAGTGGTAAGTGATTTTGATGTAAAATTTCTTCTTTTTTTATTTTTTATTTAGTTTAAACATGAAATACGAAAACAAATTAACTTCTTTTTTCTTTTTTTTTTTATTTAGGGTAAAGAGGCTAAAAGAAAAATTATTAATTTTTAGTTTTTAGTGGGGGTTTTTGAAGCTCTGACGACTGGCGATTTTATCTTGCGGCGAACGCTAAATCCCCAGTTGGGGTTCAAGCTCCTCAAACCGCCGGTGACGCTGCGGTTTGTCTCCGATTCCAATGTTTCTCTCAGATTCGTCTCTCTATCGCTCTGTTTCGGTTCTATAGGTGAGTCGTTCTATTTTCGTTTTAAACTGTTCTGTCGCGTTTCGTTCTGCTATATCGCATTGTTCAGTTTGCCCGTGTTTTGGTTTTGTGTGTGGTTGTGGTGTGTGGGTTTCTGTTGCAACAATGGTTGTTACTGCACACTCTCTATTTTCGTTTTAAATTGTTCTATCGTGTTTCGTTCTGCAAAATCGCATTGTTCAGTTTGTCTTAAAGGTTTTCACTTGCTTGTGTTTTGGTTTTGTGTGTGGTTGTGGTGCGTGGGTTCTGTTGTGTTGCCTCAATGACTGCTACTGCACACTCTTCGACAGTGACAAAATCTTTTGCAAAAGCTCTGTCCAAGTCGTGTAACTTCAATGCTTCTCAGCTATCCAAACCTTGTTTGAAAGGTGAGCAAGTTTCTATCAAAATCTGTGAGGTTGAATATGAGGCAGGTGTCCTTGACTGTCAAAATGTCCTTCATGGAAGGTTCACTCTCCCGAAGGGGTCTTCCCCGGTTGGTTTGCCAGAGTTGAAGGAAAAAAAAAAAAAAATTTCTGGAAAACAAATGTGCCATGGTCCATGGTGTCTTTAGGTAAAGGCTACTTTGAATTCATTTTTTCATCCCTTGATGATTTAAGTGCAGCAAAATCCATAGGTTTTTGGAATCTCTCACCGGGTCTTCTTAAAACCTTTGTTTGGTCTGCTGATTTTAATCCTTTTACTGTGCAACCAACTAATGCTCAAATATGGATTCACATTCATGGGCTTGCTCGTGAGTATTGGCGGCCCAAGCTTCTGTTTGAAATTGCAGGGGCTGTAGGCAGTCATTTGGCTCTTGATGATGCAACTAAGAAGAGAACTTTTGGTCACTTTGCAAGAATTTTAATCGATGTGGATTTAAATTCAAATTTGCGGGAAAGAATCCTTGTTGAAAGGAATGATTTTGATTTTTATGTGGATGTTGAGTATGAGGATATTCCCCCGTTTTGCAACGCATGAGAAATAATTGGACATTCTTTGAAGAATTGCAAGTATCAGAATCCCCCCAAAAAAATGCGAGTTTAGTGAACAAGAGAAAAGTGCAGCCTGTTTCTATGTCTTCTGCATCAAAACCGGTTGCAATTGCATCCAATCAAGTTGTGGCAGATGTAGATCCGCTTATTGAGGATCTTACAAGAGATAAAGAGGTAAGACCTAGTGTGTTTGTGGCATATGTTCTAAATTTTGAAGAAGAGATTTTTTCTAGCATTTATGTTGAAGCGGTTCCTGCACGATTGGTGCATTTTGAGGTGGTTCATGCTAATGATCTAGCTAAGAACCCAAGAGTGGATCCATAGAGTACCACCCTGGACTTGCGAATTGTTGGTTCCTAGAGTGACACAGTGACAGACTTGGACTTCATTCAAGATCCCCCATCTTGGTGGTGTACTTCCAACATCATTGCTTCTGATGTTGTTCTAATTAAATCCCCAAGTAGCTCATGACTTGGAGATTTTGAGAAATTGGAAAGATAATGAGGCTAGCGACATTGGGCATAAGTTGTGTACTGTTGAGGAAGAGACTGCAGCAGCTATTAATTATCTAAAGAACCGCTCTGCTGCTAAGGAAGAACCTTTTATTGCTGTGGTGTCTAAGGCTAAGAAAAAAAATCATAGAAGGGATTTCCGGTTCGTTATACCCATTCTATGGGAAGTAAGTAGTACGTGTCCCTTCGTTTTTCTTTTGTTGCGTTTGTTTTTCTTTTCTTTGTTTTGTTTTGCAGCTTATTTTTTTTTTCTTGCTTTTTTTGCTGGAGAAGGTTTTAGTCTATGTCCCCCTTCTCTTTTTGTGTTTCCCTCTTTATTTATCTATCTATCTAGGGTGTTGTAGTTGGTTCTCCATCTACACACTTTTGCCTAAAAAAAATAATTAAGAAAGTGTATTTTTACACATTATCTTTCTATTATACCCTCATCTTAATTCACCAATAAATTCCTATTTTTTTTACTCTTTCAAATAAATTTATTGTTATAAAAAAAATTAATGTTATTTTTTCTCGTAAAAAAATTTCAAAATCACATATTTTGAGAAATTATTTTAAAAATCACATATTTTGTTTAAAAAGAAACTTTTGTTTTTCAAATATATAAAAATAAATATTGAAAAAGATAAGAGTAATTCACAAAAGGTACAATTGAAAAATCGTACCCTTAAAATATCAAAAGAACAATTAAATAGGAACGTTAAATCCGACATTAACGGAAACTTAAAAAAAAACAGAGGGAGTACTATACTAGTAGTTCAAAAATCTTCACTTACATTAATCTTTCTCATATATATAAACAATAAAATAAAGCAAACTCGTCTAATGAGTTTAACTCAGTTGGCAGGGACATCACATTATACATGCAGGGGGCCGACATTCAAACCTCAGTCATCCCACTTATTTACCTTAAGATGTAATTTTTAGCCACTAAACTATTTGATAAAAAAAAATAGAGCAAACTCAAACCCAAACATAGTATATGACAAAACAATACAAAATAAACAATTAAGGCGGCTTTAGTTGAAAAGAAAAAATAATTATGTGTCCCCCTTATGTTTTTCAAACGTGAATATTAATATATTATGGTAATTTCAAAATATTGTAACCATTCCGCTATTCAAATCAAAATTAACAAGTTATTTGCTGGAATGGATAATAAGCTTCACTAGAAAATTAATTGTTTGAAAAAATTCGAGTTCGATTTTAGAGTGGAACAATTTTTTAGCTAAATTTTATTTACTTCACGCTCGAACTTTGAATTATCGGAGTTTTTCCCTTGAAAATCAGATGATTAATATATAAAAATTCAAAATTTTGCATTTTACCACCAGTATCTAATAATATTTTTTTTTGTACAAACTGAACCGGCTAATTTAGTAAGGGCCCTGTAAAAAAAGTAAAAAAATTTAAAAGGGAGAAAAATCATATTGGACTGGTCAGATGTGTGGATGCCCCGCGTCCATGGATTATTATTCATCAGAAAATTGCAGGATCACGTGGTTGGTAATGTTACCTCTTTTCATTTATCATGCTAAATTGCTAATATCCCATAGCACTCTAATCAGAAAAAGAATCCGTCAAAAAAATTTCGTCAATTTTCTTCGATTGTTATATCTTAATCATTAATTAATTTTTTTCATTTTTTATAATTAAAATATTATCATATATTTTTATCCAAAAGTCTTAAATCCTTTAGCAGTCAAAAATGGATCGGACTGATGGACCGACCTTAACCCGCGGTCTTGGACGGGATAGGTCTAAAAAACATAGCCCAAAATGCAATCCGACTTTTTTGGGCCAAGTCCATTTAGCCCATATGGACATCGGGCTGAGCTGGGCTAGCCCGTCGGGCTTTGGGCTGGCCCATTAGTCCATCATTTAATTGATAAAAACACATTTTTGTAAAGATAATATCAATGAAAAATTATCATTTAATTGATAAATTATTATTATTATTATTAAAAATATATTTAAACATGTAAGCTTAATAAAAGGGGTATATGTACCTAAAATTAGAGTTTAATTGATATTTAGTGTTGATGTAAAAATTATTTACACTTGCATCAAATAATCTCC
Organism: Trifolium pratense; assembly: GCF_020283565.1. Classification (NCBI taxonomy): domain Eukaryota; kingdom Viridiplantae; phylum Streptophyta; class Magnoliopsida; order Fabales; family Fabaceae; genus Trifolium; species Trifolium pratense. The sequence goes on along the minus strand of NC_060063.1, from coordinate 26,786,006 downwards.
CAATAAAATTGATAATTACATCAAAATAATATAAAAAATATTGAATAAAAAAAAGTAAAATGAAATGAGGCGGACTGGCCTATTAGCCCAATTGGCCCACAAGGACCGGACCGGGCTTGATAATTGCTAGCCTAATAATAATTGGGTCGGGCCAGTCTAGCCCATTTATTTTGATTGGCCCACCGATTGGGAACGGACTGGGCCGAGCCAGTCTAGTCCATTTATTTTGACTAGCCCACCGAGTCGGAACAGGCTGGGCCGGGCCAACTCATTTGACAGCTCTACTAAATCCACACATTAATTTCCTCAATTTATTTTCTAATATAGGGAATCTGTGAAGCTCCGATACTCCAAAAATGGCAAAGTATCGTGTCTGATACGTACTCGATACTCGTTCGATACTTCCCGATACACGTATCGGAGAAGTATCGACAATTAATATTGTTTTTTTGGCTTAATTAGTAATTAGTAAAGTGGTCCCTTAAAGATATTTTTGGTTTCAGAGTGGTCCCTTAAAGAAAAAAGGTCTGAATAGGTCCCTTAAAGAAAAAAAATGTCCGAATAGGTCCCTTAAAGACATATCCGTTAATCAGTTTGGTCATATTCGGACCTTTTTTTTAGGGACCAAACTGATTAACGGAGATGTCTTTAAGGGACCTATTCGGACCTTTTTTTCTTTAAGGGACCTACTCGGACTTTTTTTTCTTTAAGGGACCAATTTGAAACAAAAAATATCTTTAAGGGACCATTTT